>NC_063188.1:87932301-88232301 GCF_023159225.1 Perognathus longimembris pacificus | reverse complement strand
AAGCCCCAGGACTGGCAAAAAATAAAATAAAATAAAAATCACCCTAGCTGAGTTTAACATCAGTTCAAAAATGGCTGAGGACTCAGTGAACTTGAAGACACATCAGTAAGAGTTATGCAATGTAAAAACCAGACAGAAAAAAACATACATTTCTGAGGTTTTTTAAAGGTTTTTGTTTTCACTTCTCGTATATCTTTCTGAAGACAAGAAAGTGATAATTCTCTTGGTGCTTTAAGCTAGACTCATCTCTTTAATTTTCCAGTGTCCTATCTTTAGAAACCCCCAAATGTCTTCAAATGGTGGAAGTAGTTTGGGGAGTATGTTAATTTCCAATGCCTTTTGTAAGAAATTATCAGTCTTTGTGGCTTTAAACAATACACATTTGGCCAGGCACTGATGGCTCAGGCCTATAATCCTAGCCACTCAGGAGACTAAGATAGAGGATTGTGGTTCAAAACCCCAGGCATGAAAGTCCATGAGAATCTTATCTCCAATTAAACATCAAGAAGCTGGAAGGCGAGCCTGATTCTACGCGTAGGGCGTTAGCCTTGTGCAGAAAACTCAGAGACAGTGCCCAGGGCTTGAGTTCAAGCCTCAGGACCATCACAGAAAGAAAGAAAGAAGGAAGGAGAAAGACAGGGAGGGAGGAAGGGGGAGAGAGAGGTAGAGAGAATGAAAGAGAGAGGGAGGGAGAGAGGGAGGGAAGGAGGAAGGCAGAAGAAAAGAAGGGAGGGAGGGAGGGAGGGAGGAAGGGAGGGAGGGAGAGAGAAAGCGGAAGAAAGAATGGATTATGGTTTTAGAAGTCTAAAACCATTTTGGCTAAGCAAAAGACTAGGTGTTCGTAGGACCACATTCACTCCAGAGGGACCTAACTGTGGTAATATAAATGAGTAATCATCTTAGAGAAAAAGTCTTCCAAATTTTCACTTTAACACATGATGCTATATAGTTTAAACTATGTTATAAGGAAACATACTCATTGGCCCATGTTTAATGTAGTGTCATAGTGAAATATTACATACATAGTGGGCATTCATTTTGTTCATTTGTAACATAGATATAATAATATTAGTATATTGTGAATGATACATGCAAAGCACTTACAAAAGTACTTGGAACATATGTATGGGTTGTTACTATTAACATGTTTCCTTAGATTTTATAAGGTTTTCAAGAACATAAAGGAATATTGAAAGATGAATCACCTTCAAAGCATTGGTGAAATAAGTCATGTCAAAAATCTTGAAAGTATTTTACAGGATGAAATTGGTTACCTTTTCCCTCCTGATCTCAGCTTAGTGCTATAGATACTGTTTGCTTCTTGAAATAGCTGTCTACCACAAATAAACATTAATGGGTGCTACAGGGTGTGTTTAACATGTAAATAGATTGTGGGAACATGGGAGTCTGGTTTGTCAAGTTCCTGATCCCAGTACTTCCTGAGGGTCAAGTAGTTGAAGATTCTAGTCTGTGTTTCTGAAAGAAAAGTGAGCCTCCAAAACTGTCTCGCCTTCAGATTAAGGTAAGACTGAAAGAAGTGCTTTAGGCTCTCCATTGTGGTGTCTGCTTTCTGGATCTTTGTGTTTTGTATGAGGTTGTAGCATAGGGACAGGGACTGGGGAGCAGAGTTTGCCTGTCAGGCAGAAAATAATTCTTTCCACCATTTGTGTTAGATTTTACCATAAAAGGGGAAAGGAAGGAATATATGCAGGAAGGACGTTTTGGCCTTTGTTATACTGTAAGTCTGATGTATTGAGATAGAAAATGTGAGTATTTTCTAGTTGTAAAACATTTTAATCTAAAAATTAAAACATTGCAGTAGAGCTCACTGAATCAGGAGTGTTTCAAGAATCAAATATACTTTAGTGAAATAGAAAAATCAAATTTTCACTGGAAATATTATGTCATGCTAAAACGTCTCACATTTCTATGCATAAGATACAAAGACCTCTTCCTCTGATTTTTTTCATTTATTAGAAATCTCTGAAGTAGCCTTTAGCATTACTGAATTATTTTTGTTTTCAGTCCCATGTTGATGTGAATGAATATTCAATATATATACACATGTGTTTACCTATATATTATATACACATATATGTATATAACAAGACCATAAAGAGTTTAACATACTCAAGTTAGTAAGAAAGTATTATTCATACATGATGATACATTTTCAAATACCACTTAAAAATCTTTCAACACCAGAATTAAATGTTTGCTTTTATTCATTTTATAAGGAGTTGTTTGTATTCTGATAGAAAAAGCTTAAATGCATGACTGTTATGATTCATACCCCATATTTAACTACATGAAGCTATTTTATTCGACTTAGTGAAATCCTTAAGTAGGTCCCTATAGCCCTCAGTGTATATAGCCATATATGTGTGTATATATACATGGACAATTAAAACAAGGAAAATGAGTAAAAGAAAAAGTGAGAAAATGCCTACTGATAACTTACTTGGTTTGTTTTCTATACATTTCTGAATTTCTAAAATTCTCTCTTACCCTGTTATCTACATTGTCTTTCAGTTTATCCAGGCATGTTAAAGTCTAGCTTCATTTATTTTTATTTTTTGCTCATAGCAGAATTTGTCTCAGGGCCTTTCACTTGCTTGATTGGCAGTCTATCACTGAGCCATATCTCCAGCCCAACTTTTTCCTGATTATTTTGGAGTTGAAGTCTCAAGGTTTTATCTGTCCAGGCTGTTTTTCACTCCCAATCCTAAGTTGGGTGCTGGTATCTCATGCCTGTTAAACTAACTACTCAGTAGGCTGAGATCTGAACCTCATGGTTTGAAGCTAACCTGGGCAGAACAGTTTGTGAAACAGTTTGCCAAACCAGCAAAAAATCTGGAAGTGGAGTTGTGGTTCAATTGGTAGAGCACCAGCCTTGAGTGAAAAAGCCAAGAGAAAGCACGTGATCCTGAGTACAAGCCCCAATACTGGCATAAAAACAAAACAAAACAGAACTACAGCAACACTTTCATTCTCCAGATCTTAGCCTCACTGAGTAGCTAGGCTTGATTATGCTGGCACCCAGTTTTCTAATAGGTTTTATGAATAAAATTTTTGGTGTTTTTTCACTATCTTGGAGCACATTTAGTATTTTTGTTGAAACTACTGTTCTGATTATTTAATATGTTAAAGGAAGGAAAAAAGAGAGAGCTCTAAAATATGAGAAATGAGCAATTTGTTTAACCTAAGCTTTATTACACAATGACATATGTTATGACTGTTCTTCCAGTATATGTAAACATTTAATCATCTTTAAAATTTTCTATTTTGGTTTTACTCATAACTATCTTTTTGTACTACCCATATGTTGCTTGTTCTGTCTCCCTCGCCATGCCCCTCCCCACATTCACACATTTTAGACGATTTCACAGAACTCTTCAACTTCTCTCCAACCTAGTTTCATTCCTGGTGATCTGTTTATGTGAGTAATTTTTTTCACTTCCTTTGCCCTCTGCTTCTGTCTATCTTCTGATGATACTTTCTTCCTATTTCCCATCATGCCCTGCCATAGGCTTCTGATTTTTCTGCAGACAACAATAAAACAAGTGGATTCCTTTGCTTCTATCACTTGTAGAGTTGACAACTGTAGTGGCCTCCTTATGTTCTAGAAGATTATGTAGAAGAGAGCAGATTTTTTTTTTGGCCAGTCCTGGGCCTTGGACTCAGGGCCTGAGCACTGTCCCTGGCTTCTTCCCACTCAAGGCTAGCACTCTGCCACTCTGCACCCCTTCTGGCCATTTTCCATATATGTGGTGCTGGGGAATGGAACCGAGAGCTTCATGTGTAAGAGGCAAGCACTCTTGCCACTAGGCCAAGCACTCTTGCCACTAGGCCATATTCCCAGCCCCAGAATTCTTACATAGTCAAAATGGACATATAGGTAGTATACTAAGAAAATCCATTGTTTTTTAGCAGTGACATTTCTGTAAGAGGTAGTTAACAAAATCTTCCCCAACTGCCTTGCTTTCTCTTTAAAATTGCTATTTTCTTTTAAATTCTCTGAAGGCATGAAATCTATTTTGACAACTTTATTGACACCGTACTGCCAAAGGTTATCTACATGTAATACTGGTAGGAGGTTCAATTGCTTTTATTTATTCATGCATTTACTGAATATTTACAGGCAGCTATGCATTAGAGATGGCTAGTCCTTGGAGTTACAGAGTAGGGAACAATTAAGGTCTGCCTTTCTTTACCTCCAGTCTAGTTAGGAAAGGTATAAAATTACTGAATTAATTGTGAAAAGTGCTATGAGGAATAATTTTCCACATGTTATTACATTTATCCTTTTTTGTTTTATACACTTACAATCTGTTCCTACTTCTTAAATGTTCTCCTTCCTTGTTGCTCATTCCTCCATATTATTTATTCAACTGCTTTACTGACACTTTCTTTTTGTTTCCACTTAGTTTCATGTGGGTTTCTCTTACAGATTTAGCATTTAAACCATGACCTTTCTCCTTCTGCCAATGACATAAATCTGTAGTTTGATATATCATCTCTATATGGATTCTCATCTTCAGACATTATCTTTGTCTACATGCATTTTCCTGCTTGTGTGTTTCTCACTTGATATTTATTATGCTTGCAGCCAAATTCACTGTCTTTTGTGTCAGACCATGCCCCCTTTCATCCTCATTTCTGATGACATTGACGATCTTTTTGTCTTCTTACATTTGAAACATTCAAACCAATTTTGCCTCTAACTTTTCCTTTGTTTTCAGTATTCAAACCAATACGAAGTTATATTTGTTACTTCATCACAGTATATCTAGTAGCCATCCAGTCAGTCTCCCTTTCCTGTTATTTTTGTCTTTCATTCAATCTTTTGTTCAGGCCTAGAAAGTCCACATCTAACTCCTGAAATACTGTTGTGCAACTGGTGAGAAAAACAAAGCTCTATGTGGTAATTCTACTACTCACTGCCTTTTATTCCCCTGTTAGTCTGATGTTTATCCTCATTTCACACAAACGTTGCAAGGAAAAAGAATAGTTTTGAACTATGAAACATAATACACATATTAAAGTAAGATGTTTTAATTAGAAGAATATTTCAAGAGCTTGGACTGACATAGTGTAGGATGACCTGAATTTGAATCCCAGGTATGTAATGGTGGGAAAATTTAGTTAGCTTCCCTCCTCTTGGGTTTCTTTCAGTGTACAACTGGAAGTATAATAGTTTTAAATCATAGGAATATTATAAGATAAAGGGTTAATAAATATAAAATAGTTAAAAACTTAGCTAGTGCATACTATGCATTCTTTTTTATTTCTTTATTGTTAAAGTGATGTACAGAGGGGTTACAGTTTTAAATGTAAGGCAATGAGCGCATTTCTTATCCAACTTGTTACCTCCTCCCTCATTTTTCCTCCACCTTCCCCCTCTTCATTTTCCTCCCCCCATGAGTTGTACAATTGGTTTACACCATATAGTTTTGTAAGTAAGTGTTCTTTAATCATGGAAGGGATTGTGGGAAGCAGAGATTCTGGGTGTGAGCACAGGTAAGAGACAGTTAGTAGAACCAGGAGAGAGTGAGTGCAATAAGAAGGAAATACAGAACTACAGGTTGGACACCTGTACCTGACCCAATCCTTCCTTATTTAGATCAATAATGATCTAGTCATCTGGGGTACAACCAAGATAATACAGATTAAGGTGGCATGGACCACTGATGGCCCAAGGATGTAATAAGCCCACTCATACACATTGTTTTATGACTAAGGATAAAGGAATATTAAACAACCTGCCCTTTGGGGTCATGAATGATGTCAGTATATCATTAAATCACGATGTACAAATGAGAAGAAAGCAGACAGGCCGGGTGCTGATAATCATGCCTGTGATCCTAGCTACTCAAGAGGTTGAGATCTGAGGATCACGGTTCAAAGCCAACCCAGGTAGAAAAGTCCATGAGTCTTTTATCTCCAGTGAACCACCTAAAAACTGGAAATTGGAGCTGTGACTCAAACTGGTAGAGTTCTAGCCTTGAGCAAAATAATTCAGGAACAGCACGAGGCCCTGAGTTCAAGCCCCAAGAATCACAGAAGAAAAAGAAAAAGAAGGAAAGAACACAGCCATACCGGCATACATTTCTAGCATTTCAGAATGCAAGAAATGTGCATTCTCAATTTGAAGAATCATTGCCCAGAGTGTGTATTTTTTCCAATAGGTTGCTGTTCCTTTGGGTGAGAATTTGTTTTGTCCTATTTTTCATATAAAGAAAGTAAAATCATATTTATATTATTCCAGGGTTTGTTTTAAATACTTTTAAACATTTTAAACTCATTTAATATTTGCAGGAATTCTATGCAGTAGACATCAGCAACAGCATCCCACTTCCTTAAGAATAAACTGAAGGTCATAACGGTTATTCCTAACTAATAGATAGTTGGGTCTGGATTTGACTTCACATCTAGGAAGTCCAGCCCTAGAGCCCATATGCTCAACCATGGAGCATTATCTTCTCAGTACCTTGAGCTGTAGCATCCAGTTAAGGGGGAAGGCTCTGGAATCCTACGTTATTTTTATAAGTGGGACCTCCAGGTTCACATGGCAAGTAGCATTAAGTGTTTAATAGTTTTTCATCATGAATCAAAATTATTGAAATAATATTGACACCAAGTATTCCAACATCAAGTAACACTTTGCAAGAGTGTCTGATTTTTCTTCTTCATAATTCTATATTTGAGCACCAAACGTCTCAAATACTGATTATTTTTATTTCCTAGACAAAATAATTTAGTATGCTTCTTTGCCTAATGCTTAATTGATCTTGCTAGTCATGGTAATATTTTTGTGAGTATGTGTTCATTTCCATCTGTATCTTGTCTAATATTTCAAAAGCTCAGGTTGACTAGCATAGTGGTGAAAACCCATAATCCCAACATTCAGGAGGTTAGGTCAGGAGGATCTATGTTTAAACTTATTGAAATTTAACTAGATGTACGAAGAAGATTCAATTCATCATGTCAGTTAATGAAAACATACATCTTGCCTGCGTTACATGACAAGACATTATCTCAAACCAAACCAAACAAATGAAAAGTTCAAATTGGTTACTGAAGTTCTGACTATTTTATTTCAATATTTTAAACATTTTCAAATTATCTTTTTAATTGACATAATGATAGTACATATTTATGTGATATGATGTGTCCTGTTTTAATTTCATTCTGTTCATTAAAATAATCTTTCATTTTAATTTTTAAAGTTTTTCTCTAAGCATGATCAGCTATCAAAATTAATAGGCTTTTACTTCATTTTCTTCTTCACTGAATATAAATATTGAACTCAAACTTAACTCCGTTGAACCTTTAACAACCTTATTTCCAAGTAAGCATACCACCATTTATAACTTGTTAAAGTTTAGCAGTTTCCATTCCCTGTAACAGTTGACTTATCCAGGCTAATTTGATTTAATCTTTCTAACAGAATGTCAGGAAGCACTGTTCCTACATTAAGAACACGTTCAATTCATTTACGGGTTGGTAGTTCATGTAAATAGACCACAGCCATTTTCATTTTGGTGTTGTGCAATCAGAAAATATTTCCAAGAGGTTGTCAGAACTTAGAGGATAAAATAAGCAAATGAATATAAAAGCAACTCAAAGGTACATATTATTTTAAAGCAAGTAAAATCCTCAAGACTAAAATTATAGTTTAAACTTACTTAATATTGATAATGTTTCCTAATGGGAGTGGTAGACTTTACCAGAAAATAGATTCGGGATGAGTTGGAAGATCAGGGTGGAGGATGAGTGAGATTGTGAGAAATAACTTGGCGCAGAGCCATCAATAATGATGCACATGGGTTCAAAAATAAACTTTAAATGTAAGCATATATATTAGTATTATAAAAAATGACAGTTCATGTGGCTGGTAATGCGGATTAGCAGTACAGTGCTTGCCTAGCATGCATGAAGCCCTGGGTTCTATTCCTCAGCACCACATATATAGAAAAAGCCAAAAGTGGAGCTGTGGCTCAAGTGGTAGAGTGCTAGCAAAAAGAAGGCAGGGACAGTGCTCAGGCCCTGAGTCCAAGTGCCAGGACTAGCAAAACAAAATGACAGTTCAACAACAGCTCACTTGGTAAACACAAGATTTGTTTTCTAATTTAAATAGCAGAGTATAGTATAGTTTTCATCTCATGGCATGAAATCACAATAAAATTAGTATATGATCAAAACTTTTGAAGTTAATTTTGTTAAATAAAGAGGATAAAGCATTAAAAATATCATTGATGAATTTTCAAACAAAATATTAAAAGCCTAATGCAAATAGGTATCTTTTCAACCTCCAGCAGATAATGGACTATCCAGAGATCTCTGTGCCCACAAATGTCTAAATTTTTCATTTTGCATTCACAGTGGAATTAGATATATACTGATAACCCAATTGAGAGACTAACACAAAGGAAATTACTATCCTTAATTACAAAGTAGTTTAGTCAGTAACATGGGAAAAAAGATTAAGATGTCCTATTTTCATTAGCCATGTTATAAAAGGAAAAAAAATAACTTGTTTTAAACCATTCTCAGGTACCATATATATGCTGGATATTACAGACACTGATCTCTGAACACAAGGAAGGTTATCTCTAAATCAGGTAGACACAGAAGACCAAACAGCTATTGATTTTCTTTCAAATGAATTCCTGTCTTGACTCCCATTGTTCTTGGAATTAATAACCATATGTTTGGCTTTCTATTTAAGCACAATAAGATTTAACTCAGTGTTCACTCCTCTTAGACATACAGAGTAAGTTGCTGAATAACAAGATTAAATTCACTAAAAAGTGATTCTACTGGGCAAAAAAATTGAAGCTGTATCTGCAAATGTGACAGGTAGCCCATATTGCTACAAATGCTCTGAAGCATCAAAACAAGATTAAGGGGACTAGTACAGTGGCTAATGCCTATAATCCCAGCACTCAGGAGGTTGAGAAGGAGGGTCTCAAGTTGGAGGCCTGCCGGGACTACATAGTGACATCATGTTTCAAATAAAGCAAATCCAAAGTTGATTAACACTGCAGTTGGCATTCTTTTTGTTTGGAGAATCAATACCATTATGAAGTTTTAAAAACACTTCAGCTATTGTACTCACATATAATGTATCAAAAAGAGTTGCCCATGTAAAAAAGAAATAGATCTATTGAAAATAAAAGTGCTGACTTTTTTTTTATTTCCCCACAGCACATCAGTGGAAGTTTTTACTCTCTGATAGCCTTGCTGATTCTTTTGGTACTCCAATTACCACTTCCTTGCAGGATGACTGCTTATCTATTTGAAAGTTCTCCTCAAGTGAACTGTGCACATTCCATTTACCTTGCATTCTAAACATCTCTCTAAGAGTGCTGAAAATCCATCTAACTCTGCTGTTGTCACACATTAACATTCAAACAAAAGCTTAGCTTTATTTGTGTTCATTTCAGAAGAGCACTCCCATAAACCTCATTTTTAAAGTTCCATTTCAAGTATCTAGTAATCAAATATATTCAGATATACTCTTTCTTCTGACTCAAGTGTCAAGCCTTATTGTTTTAAATATGCATTACTCAAAACAGACACATTTTAAATCGTACATCTCTGTATGATATTGTGAGAATATTTTATTACTGTACTATGTTTGATGATAAACATACATAATGAACCATCCAGACTTATCAGTGTACAAAGACAGCATAAAAACATATAAACGATGTCATCTTTCCAAACTTCTTAGCTCAATTCAGCAAGGCTACTAGTCAAAGAGGTCAGAATTCACATACAAAATATATACAGTGCCAGGTGCTGGCAATGATTACAAGTAGTTTACACATGTAATCCTGGCTCCTCAGGATTTTGAAATCTGAGGATCATGTTTCAAAGCCAGCCTGGGCAAGGAAGTCTGTGAAACCCTTAACTCCAATTAATCACCAGAAAGTCCAGAACTGAAGCTGTGGCTCAAGTGCTGGAGTACTAGTCTTGAGCACAAGCATTAAAAACTTAGAGACCAGAGCCCAGACTGTGTGTTCAAGCTAGTGCCAAAAAAAGTAGATAGACGATAGATGGTAGATAGATAGATATGTAAGTATATGTGTGTATATATATACATATACACATATGTATGTACACATAGAGATGGCAAAGAGTTGAAAAATTAAATAAAAATGATTTCTTCCTCCTAATTGGACTAGTGTTGACTGTGCCCCTTTGAGAGAATTCAGATATGACTTCTCATTTTGTTCTGCACTTGATTAAAGTGTCTATTGGGTAAAAGGTTCTCCAAGTGGAGCTATGAACCAGCTAAAGAGCAATCAATGGATGGATGGAGCATGTTTAGACAGATTAGTTGCAATACAGATCAGTCCTGCTTGCAAAGGACTCAGTAATTTAATTTGTTTGGCACATGATCAGCAATAGTTGAAACAAGGCTTTCCTCTAAATCAGATTCACTCTTGGACAAAGACTTGTACAGGAAGGCCACTTAACATGTGAAATATCTGGAAGAGGAATTACTTGTATGATTTTAGTGATTAATGGCATGAAAATTTACAAGATGATAGTTTCATTGTTTAGCGTGGAACGTGTGTGTTAGGAAACAAAGCTGTTTCCATTTAGGGGGCCCAGGTATCTCTTCTCTGACTACAATCTGAATAGATACCATCAATACTTAGTTATTTATCTCCATATCTATCTCCAAACACAGTTTTCTTTCCACCATCCAGTGTTCGTCCTGAAAGCTTGCATTGTCATCAATTCAATTTTCTCTTACAAAATTACAATCACAATTCAATAGTGCTTTCTGGAGAAAACATCCTGATTTTCTTGATAAAGATTTTGCTACTTCTGATCTTCTTGGCCACTCATTTACATACTAGCTCAGGTATAGGTGAGGAAAAAATCCATTTAGAGCTCATTTAATAAGCTCTCATCTTTTATATAATTTTGTATAACTTTGTTATACTTTTGTTTGGACTCTCATGCTGTCTTACTCCTTCCTCTCTCCCTCCCTCCCTCCATCTCTCTTTTCCTGCCTCTCTCCTTCTCTCCCCATCTCCCTCCTTATCTCCCTGCCTCTCTTCCTACATTTTTCTTTCCTTTTTCTCCATGATGCTGGAGATCACCTAAAGTATATCCCTAGCCCTTGGCTTTGGAGTCAGAGTTTTTTTTCTTATATCATAGCAAAGGCTAGCCTTGAACTCATAGTCTTTATGCCCCAACATTCTGGATGCTTGGATCACAAGTGTGTGCCACCACTGTCAGCTTCTCTGCCACTTTTATGTACAGCCTGTATTGTCACTTCCCTTCCTTTATCCTCCTTTCTGTAAAGATCTTTGGATTTTTGAAGGTAGGCTTATTTATAGCCTAAGACATGGATAACTGTTGGCTTCACTTTAAATATTTTGTTTTGTTTTGTTTTGTTTTTTGGCCGGTCCTGGGCCTTGGACTCAGGGCCTAAGCACTGTCCCTGGCTTCTTCCCGCTCAAGGCTAGCACTCTGCCCCTTGAGCCACAGCGCCGCTTCTGGCCATTTTCTGTATATGTGGTGCTGGGGAATCGAACCTAGGGCCTCGTGTATCCAAGGCAGGCACTCTTGCCACTAAGGCTATATCCCCAGCCCCCACTTTAAATATTTTTATAGCTCCCAACTCCTTGAGTAGTTTCTAAATGTGATCCTGTAGAATATTCATGTAGGATATTCTAAATCTCACATTTTACACACGTCTTTATGTGAACCTGGCTCATCATGATAACATATTCAGCCTCTGAGTTTCTAATTATTTTTCCGATTTCATTATAAAACCAGATGAGACAATGCAAGGGCTGGAAAAACCAATTGTATTTTTTATCTTAGGAGAGGCTGCAACTGACAGTAAAGCCAAAACCAAACCATTAAAGTGTCTGCAATGCTCCTTTTGCTTTGAATGTTATTGCTTCCTGATTATTTTAACCTTGAAACCCTCTGATCCTTGCTGCCTATGAAGCTTCAGAGATGGGAAAAAGGACTGTGAAGGGAATCAGGGTGGAATACATCGACCTGGGCACTTTCCATGGAGGGGGCTACCACTGAGTCTATAGGAAACAGTTCAGTTTTGAATCATATCTGTAAAGTTCTGATTTGGTGC
Organism: Perognathus longimembris pacificus; assembly: GCF_023159225.1. Taxonomy (NCBI): domain Eukaryota; kingdom Metazoa; phylum Chordata; class Mammalia; order Rodentia; family Heteromyidae; genus Perognathus; species Perognathus longimembris. The sequence continues at coordinate 88,220,177 of NC_063188.1, read as the reverse complement.
ACACCGAGCAGGACAAACTCATAGGGGATTTGGAAAGTCAGGGAAGCTGTAGATAAGGTTCTGTCCCTTTAGGTTGCCTGAAGTTTGGGGATCAGCCTGACTTTAGGACTGTAATTCATTGAGCTGAGAGGAAGCTGAGGGACAATTTCTTGCTATGAAACGCAATCACAAAAGCTGGTAGATCACTCTAAGAATCGCTGTTCTCAAGAGGCTGTACAGAAAGCCAGGCATTGGTGGCTTGTACCTATAATTCTAGCTAGTCAAGAGGCTAAGACCTGAGGATTGAGGTTTGAATCCAGCCCAGGCAGGAAAGTCCATGAGACTCTCATCTGCAATTAACCACCAGAAAACTGGAAGTGATGCTGTGGCTCAAGGCAGTAGAGAGCCAGCCTAGAGCAAAAAAGCTCAGGGACAGCACCTAGGCCCTGAGTTGAAGTCTCACAACTGACGGAGAAAATAAGAGGCTATACAGAGAGAAAATCCAGACACCAAACCAGTGAAACTCTGGATATTACCAAATTATTACAGTATTCCTATGTGCACTGCAGTGTTGCCACCAAAATTGATATATCTTCCCATGTTTTAGCCATACACATACATACACACGTGTGCACACATATACACATATCAGCACTTTTGCATTTGGGGGCCACTAGTAAGTAAAGCAAAGGTTGCTTGAATGCAAGTACTATATAAAAATAAACAAGATGGCTATAAAATTGGTAATGGGCAGGTTGTCTATACAGTGTGGATACACTGAACAAAGACAGAAGTTCCCCATGGGATGAAGTAGGATGCCACAAGAATTTATCACATCACATTGCTCAGAAGGGTGAAAAATTTAAAACCTAGAATTTTTTCTGTTTATTGTTTTGAGACTAAAGTTGACTTCAGGTAACTGATACTACAAAGTAAAACTTCAGGTGACATGGCACTATTGTGTATAATACCTAGAATAATTCAAAAACAACAACTTAATCATGTGATATAAACACCTGTTTTGAGAGTAAATTATTACTCAGGTGCTGGTGGCTCATGCCTATAATCCTAGTTACTCAGGAGCCTCAGATCTGAAGATCTTGGTTCAAAGCCTGCCTGGGCAGGAAAGTCTGTGAGATTCTTACCTCCAATTAAACAAAAGAAAACCAGAAATGGAGCTGTGGCTCAAATAGTAGAGTACTAGCCTTGAGTTGAAGAGTTCAGAGACAGTACCCAGGCCCAGAGTTCAAGCCCCCCCGACTGACAAAAAGAAATTATGACCTGAAATATTTGAAGCCTTTATGTTCTCCTTTCTGATTATATGGCTCTCTGTTCCCATCTTCAGTCTTCATGGGAATTATGCAATATACATATACAATAGGTATATGTATTCATAAATCAAATATGTTATGATTTATACCTTTCATATATTATGATTATTCTGTATGATTTTTTTTCTGTAAGTTAACTTTTTGCATTTAGAATTTTTAGGAGTGTAGGTTGACACCTATAGCACCAGTTCATTTGTTTCACCAGCACTCACATTTATGGTACTAGCTGTGGTACTAGCTGTAGGGAAGGAGATATGAGAGGGTCCCAAAGCAGTGACTCAATTCCATTGTGAGAGAGGTGATGGAATCTAGCTGGCAGATGTATATAATTACAATGGAGGAAACAAAATTTACACAGAGAATCTGGAATCACTTCAGTGTATCACTTTTTAGTAAGAAAAGCATAAAACAAGTAATTAGTAAGTGCATGTTTGAGGTTTTTCTAAATTAGATGCCTCAATATTTAAAAAAATGTAGGTAGCTTTACCAGTAAGGTGGGGAAAATGACCTAATTATTTTTCCTCTCTTTTGTTGTTCTACCTTTCAGTGTTTTCTGCCTTCACTCCCAGGGAATGTGATTCCTTCTCTGGGGATTGTGAAGGATTGAGGTTGAGCATCATTAGTGAAACTCAGCTGCTGCTTGACTGAACACCACAGCAGAGGCTTTCAAGACCTTTCTCAGTTAAAACAATAATGACTTTCTTAGAATGCATTCCCAAGAAAGCCTATTTTCTGTTTAGACCGAAAGAATTCCTAGCCATTGTCAGCATTTCTACAGACACGTTATAAAAACCACTTTTAACTTAACAACTAAGTGACTCTGGGTTTGTCTTGGAAACCTTAACAGTTGTACAGATCAATTTACCTTCTGGAAGATTCAACCACTGCTCTTCAGAGCTGCTGCTGAAGTATCATGTCTAAGAACTCGGAGTTCATCAATCTGTCATTTTTATTAGATCATGAGAAGGAAATGATCCTCGGAGTCCTAAAGAGAGATGAATATTTGAAAAAAGTGGAAGACAAGAGAATAAGGTAATGTCCTTTTATTGTTTTAGCCCTCCTTAACTGCTTTCAGTTAGATGAGAAATATGGTAAATTCAACTAAACTGCAGACAAGTTGTCGGTCTGGGATTTTTATCACTTCCCAGAAGTATTCTAAGTATTAGAAAATGTTGTTAGTACTATGTCATTTAACAAACTAAGAGCATGGATTTGAACTAGTAATAGAGTATTGAAGAGAAAACTCCTAGTAATATCATAACTAGTACTTGAAAACTACCCATGTTTGAGTACCAACTCAGGCACATATTAACTATGTGACTTGGAGAAAGTTAATTATTATAGTTTAGATCTAGACTGTTCCCCAGCCTGTGGATCTATTGGGAGATTGTAGAACATTTAAGAAAGATGACTGACATGGGCACAGTTGAGATTCACATTCCCTTTGTATAATACTTATATTTATCTGGCTTCCTGAGTATTATCTGACCCATGTTTCAGCCAGTATCCATGTTGATTGGCTGCATGATCTGCTCTGAATTACCCCATTATTCTGATTGGTTGCTGCCTGCACTGCCTGTACTGTGCAGCTGTAAAATGTATTTGCTCATTACATTTTACCCCTGAAGATAGGATACACATAAATACATAAGAAGAATGTTCCCTCCTTGGTTACTGTAGCTGTGTAATGTGGAGCTCATGTGTCTTGTAAAACTTTTCAAACTATAGTCTGAAGCTCATGTTTATTCCTTAATTAAATTAAATTTTTAAAAGATTGAGATGAGGTGAGTCAGAATTGTATCTAGGCCTCATGCATAATCAGCATGCACTCTACTACTGGGCCATATCACCAGCCCATGAATCTTATATTTATTTTTCTTGAGGAAAAAATGTTGTCATCCCCATAGAAGACCCCACCACAGAGCATGTCGTGCTGGTGATACCTGATACTCAGCCGAACAAAGAGCACTCGGGCTTGGGAAGCGAGCACTCCATCCATTTCTTCTCTAGACTGATGCAAATGAAGAGTTTGCAATAATGTCTAAAGACCTTTGAGCCACCACCTAGAGAAGCAGGCATCTGGATGGCATTCTTTTATGCCTTGATATAGAGGGTGATGTGGAGGGTTGACTGCAGGCCAGATAGGGCAGAGGCTGCTGGGAGATGGCCCAACTTCTAGGGATATCTAGTAGTCTACTGTTAGCTAGGGAAAGGGCCCATGTTACAGTTATTAAAAGAACAAATCCTTTACAAATAAAGATGGAGAGGGATGATATAATTTTCTTTTAGCATATTGAATTAGTGATATTATTTTATAACTGAATTCCATACTAGCAAACTCATTATGTTATTTTATGACATATTTTCATACTGATTGATGGAGTAGTTCTCATCATTTAAATTTAAGGAACATTTTATTTCCTCAAATATTATTTCATTAACTTTATAGGTTGGTGCATGTGTGATTTTTAAAATGGTACTCTGGAGCAGCAACACTGAATTTCCTCGTTTGTATTTTAGTGTATGATAATGGAAGTATATTGAGGTGAAAAAAACAGTACAAACTGAAAATAAAGAAAATCTATTTACACTGATGGTTTGGGAAAAAAAGAAATAATACTAATAGAACAAATGGAGGTGTGGAAAAAGTATACTAAGGAAGTGCAGAAATGTAATGCAGAATAATATATATGACTATAGAACATCTAGAGTGAGAATTTTTCACGAATTAATTTTTCAATTGATAAATGTGGCATATTGTTCACTGAATCTAATAAAATAATTTCTTTTAAAATACAAAAAAAATGTTGTCATCATGTTATCTTACCAGGTTGCAAAAATACTCAGTGTGCCTGGACCAGGATCCTTACAACTAGAACTACATTGAAATATACCCTGAAGGCTTTACTTTTCCTAGGAATTTAACCAAGTCTTGAAGAAACAAATTTTTTTAATTAAAATCATGGTATTTTCTGTGCCTAGGATTTATGTGGCAGCAAAACAAAGTTAATCATTTTAAAGCAGTCAATTATAATTTTGCACTACTAGCCCAATCATGAAAGTTACTAAATGTCCTAATGCACTGCAAAAAATTACATTGTTGATGGGCAATTACATAATAGCTACTTAGTGATGATGCTCTAAGGGAAATTAAAAAGCACTCTTTTAGGGAGAGATAATTTAATAACAAGATCTTAAGAAGCATTGAAAAGTAGTAAATAGGATTTGTTCAGAATATTTGCTTCTGGCATTTGCATTAACTTTTTAGAACTCATCTATTATATTCCCAATTTCCTTCCCTTTTCAATTTTTCTTTTTTTATTTGCTACAAAGGTATTCAGTCAAGCTGTATAATATACAACAGAGATGTTAAGAACAATGGCAATAATCATTTCTTGGATTTTAAGTCTTTTTTTGAGAATAACAGAAGAAAGGCTCTCTTAAAACCCAAGGGAACATTTCATAGGAAAATATGTATTTTTTAAAGCTATGGTTTTCCCCTTATTTAATAACAACAGTGGCTCTTATTTACTGAGCATACATGTATTAAGTATATTGCTTTATTTTGTTCTAAGTCCCCAGGATAAGAGATCAAGCTAGATGACTCAGACCCGGTTACTCTTTGTGTTTTGAGAAATCATGCCACAGTTGGTGGCATAATGTTTAGAGTACAAGCTGTTGAATCATGATCCACAATTCAAATCTTAGATGTACCATGAGACACTTGAGAGATATTTTCATAGATTAATCTAGTTTCCTTATTTGACAGCACAGAAATAATATTAGCTACCTCATAAGTTTTGCTGTTAAGATTAAAGCTAATATTATAAAGACAAACATAAGCACTTGGTAAGCTCTTGATATGGTCATGATCCCTGTTGTTGGCTGTTTCCTTGTGCAGTAGACACAAACAGTGCTGTGTTTAGATCCCCTGAGGTTCCTTTGTTGGATCTGTGCTCTCATCTCCTAGTTTCATATGCTTTACTTCCAAAGGACTTACACCTTCTACTTTATTAAGGGAAAATCTAACAGGAATTTCCCACAGAATTACAGAGCCACAAGTGAAAGATAAATGGAACTAACCTGGATAGCAAAAAAACAATGGCTAACAGAAAAACCACGTGGCTAAGACAGGGCATTTCTTGAAATATAGCTTACTCTCCAGAGTATCCTATATTGTCATACTGAGGCTGGACATAAAAATCATAACTTTTCTTGGCCTATCCCCTGCCCTTTCCTGCCTCCCTTACTCCTTTACCGATTTTCCCCAAGAGTACATCAGATAAATCACTTTCATTTCTGCCAAGTCCAGCCTGAGACACTGTAAAACTTGTAGTACTGAAAGTTTTGCTATTGAACAAACTTTGTTTCATGAAAAAAATAAATATCCTAAGTCTAGGAGTGAACATTCAAATGAAATATTCTTTATTTACTCAATCTGCAAGTTAAGATGGTCCCCACAATTGTTATCATAGTTATCAAGATTTATGGTAAAGAAAGAGTTGAGACAGTAAAGCCCAGATTCACTATCTTGGTCAGATAGTATAATTTTCTCTTGCCATTTTACCTTCTAAAATATTCTGGTTCTCTCTCCTTTTACTATGAGGTTAAATACAACCTGAATTTAGTTCAGAGTAGCTTAAGTCTGACTCATCAGCTCTTCATGATAACTGAGTTCTACAAACAATTTTGATAACTTGATTTATTAGAAAACATTATGAACTGTAGGAGGACAGGATGGTATGAAATAAGACCCTACAGGTATTCTGGTATAGAATTCAAGGACTCTATGACCATGAATTGAGGAAACATTATATATTTATTTTATATAAAAATTAAAATAAAATTTTACAACTTTAGTTACTTGTAGACAGTAAATTACAGTAGTACTACATGGACCTGTGGCTGCAGAGTTATAGAAACTATAATGCCAAATTGATGCAACAAAATTTCAAAATATTGTTTATGCTCATCAGTACTTTAAAAGTGTGGTATTTATGTCAGCCACAGGATTTTATTTTTAAGATTTTAATAACTGGGCTGGGATGTAGCTCAGTGGCAAAGCGCTTGCCTAGCAAGTGCAACGTCCTCGGTTTGATCCCCAGTACCAAAAAAGAAAACACACACACAAAAAAGATTTTAATAACTGTAATTTGGTGCAGCCAATTTTTTGTAAACATGTGAAATATGTAATATACAGACAAAACTTGATTCTGAGAAGGAGGTCCTTAAGCTTCATCATATTGGTAGTGGGCTCCAGGAACATTAAAGTGTATAATACAAACACTCACAGTCCAGTGAGGGAGAAAGGTGTGGTTGCCTTAGCTTGAAGCCAGTCAAGAGCAATACAAGAGAAATACAGTCACAAGAGAAATACAATTCCTTATTATTATTTTTTATTTTCTCCAGATCTTCAACAGATCAGGCAAAGATCAACTTTACTGGGCCAGGCAATCTACTTTATACAGCCTACTGATTCAAACATTAATCTCATTTACAAAACTGGATAACGAAGCAATCAAAAACAATATTCAGCCAATTTATCTTGTCACCCAGTAGCACAGTTAAGTGAACTTTTTCTCAGAGATTTATATTAGTTATTGCCCCGTCCCATAATTTTGTGAGTTTTATAGCTAACGCTGTCTTTGAATTCCTGTTTGTGTAGCTCTCTCTCTCTCTCTCTCTCTCTCTCTCTCTCTCTCTCTGCATCTAACCCTTGTGGCTGTGTCTTACTCTATTTGTGCCAGATCAGACAGAGAACTTAGTTCTTTTCCTTAAATACCTCCCCCAAGCTATCAACATGGGGAATTTAGCTATGAAACACTTTATTGAAACAACAAAGAAATATACTACAGAGATGTAAATTGATGTTTTGTAGGAGTCTAAAGGATAAAGTAATTATAAATAAAATAGAAATTGGAAGGATGCTTTGATCTTGGCTTTGAAATGAGAAAAGGATTTCCAGATTATTCAATGTAGGTCAGCTGTGTTTCAGTTCTTCATGATGTGCTACTAAATGGCCTTTATACAGGTTCAGAAGAAAATAGAAGCCAAATAATTTCTTTAAGCCAAATAATTTTTAACTTGTTTTTCTTTTCTTTTTTGGTACTGGAGATTGAACCCAGGACATTGCACTTCCTATAGAAGCACTTTGCCACGGAGCTATATCCTAGCCCACATTTTTAAGAAGTACAAAAATTAGGTGAGGAATGTCCTTAGTGGTAGAGTGCTTGCCTAGCATGCATGAAACCCTGAGTTCGATTCCTCAATACCACATAAACAGAAAAGACTGGAAGTGGCATTGTAGCTTCAAGGGATGGAGTGCTAGCTTTGAGCAAAAAGAAACTCAGATGTAGCACCTAGGCCGAGTTCAAGCCCCAGGACTGGCAAAAAAAAATTACAAAAATTATAAAGAAAATGACCTGAAATACTAGGAAATTGTCATTTGGGTGTTTGAGTAGGTTTTTCCAATGAGATGTAAACTTAAGGGAAAAGTATATTGAATGACTACTGTATATTAAGCCTGGTGTAATTAACACAGCCTCTGAAGTGTGGCATTAAGTTGGCACTGGTCTTAGGGGGTTCATATAGATGTTCTATACTTGAAAGGCAAATGGAAGCCTGATAATTTTCCTCTAGGCATAAATCATAGTCTAGTGGCGAGGCATCTATCTAATACCATCACTTTCTAGATTCTTCTAAGAGGCTCATATATTATATATGTATATACATATATAAATATACACATATACATGTACATACATATATATTTTCATATACATATATTACATATATGTGTGAACACACACGCACACACAGACACACATATGTATACTTTTTTCTTTCAAACTAAGCAGGAAGGAGTGGTAGGAAACAACTAGACACACATAAGGAAGTAAGACAGGTTAAAATGGTCTCTGGGGAGAACAAATCACTCAGATTTATTGCTGGCTCTAATTTAGTGAAGAAAAGGTGAAGAACTGTTGTGAAGGAAATTGAGCTCTCAATAGTAATTGTGGGTAGAAAAAATACCAAATTTGTGGCCATAGACAGAAATCATTGATTATATTTTATCTTAGATGTTTTTCTATCTTTGTCCCAGATTAAGATAAGGTATATATGTGCCAAAATATCAATCTAACAATCTTAAGAGGCACTAGGTAGGATCAGAGGAGATCTTCTCCCCTACCCTGCCCTTGTCATCTGTGGCAGAAAGAAAAAACATCAATTTAAAACATCTCATTAACAAATTCTTACTCCACTTGATCTCCTGCACCTAGAAACAAATGGTGCGAAATATCTACTTGGTGGTACTGGTGTAGAATAACAGTTTTCCAAATGAATTGCAGCAGTTCATTCATCAGCAATATTCTCGTAAGGGGATGCCATTTCCATTAGACTATCATACATGGAAACAGTAGCTGCTCTTATATTCTCTTTTATACCTAATCTTCACCTCACCTCAATGGTAGATATTATTAGATGCTGTACAGTATACATTTCTCCTTCCTTCCTCCATATATGTATCTGCTTTTCTCAGTTGTAGCAGATTTTTAAAAATAATTAACCTCTAAGACTAAGGTTCTTAAGGACATTAGTATTGGTTTGCACAAGATTATGAGGACAAAGATGGCCCACTCAGACATATAACCTAGAGTTTATGTAAGTTTTTATTCCCCCGCCGGACATTTCTAATGAATCATGCTATCCTCGTTTGGAAGGATAAAGGCCAGCACATTGATGAAGCTAATCCAAAAGAATAGCTGAAAATTAGCCAAGCATCGGTGGCTCACACCTGTGATCCTAGCTACTCAAGAGGCTGAGTTCTGAGGATCAGGTCCTATGCTATCCCAGGTACCAACAAAAAGCCAGATATAGTGGTGTAGTGTGGTTCAAGTGATAGAGTGCCAACCTTCAGTGAAAAAGCTAAGGGACCAGTGCCCAGGCCCCAGTTTCAAGCCCCATTACTCACCCTACCCTACACACAAAAGAAGGCTGAAAATTATGGTAAACATTCTGATGTACTAGAACCTGACTCTGAGGTTCTTACTTAAACAATATAATGCTTCCTAATTATTTTTAGTAGTTTGAGTCAGGTTTTATATTATATACAACAAAAGCTATTGTATCATTTCCAAGAACCAGAATACATCAACATTTCTTAAGGCCATTTCTATAATCTATATATAGTCAACATTTCTTGGCCTTCTATAGGCTAACTACAGTTTTAGAGAGAAGTTCTGGGGATTGAGCTCAGGTCCTTGTCTATGCTATTGAGCCACCTCCACCCCAAGTGGTCATTTTCATTGCCAGATTAACAAAGTTATAGATAAGACCCATTATATCCATGGTATAGACCAGCAGGCAGCATTTTCTTCTTCTGTAAAGGACCAGAGAGTAAATATTTTAGCTTCACAAGCCATATCTTCTATTTATGCACTCCACCTGCTTTACCACTGTAATAGGAAAACGACAATAGGCAATATACAAGCAAACACATATGTATGTATTCTATTATAATCTTCTCTTTTTCATCACTGTATATTAATTATATAAAGGAGTTTCATTGTGATGCTTACATACAAGTATATGCATTTGATGAGATTCACCCTTTCTCTTCCTCTTCCTTATTCCCCTTGTCCTTTTAAAACAATTTCTCCTAGTTTTTACTATTCTATTCTAATAAAATTCTATTTATAAAGGTAAGCAGGGGGGTGGCCTTTGGTATTGAAGCCAATACCCTGGTGGTAAGTTTTAGCATACAGCTGCATACATCTAAAAGACTTGATACCTATCTCAGGGAGAAGCAGGGACAGCTATTTTCCAGGAGAATCATTGCATAGAGGTAGATTAGAGACAGCAGTGTGAAAATGGATGATTTTACAGGGTGACTTTATCTTCAGATTATACCTTACTCACTCAGTAGTGCTTCAATTTACATAACTTTTATTCCCTATAGTAGAAGAATGTTAAGAAATCTAGAAAATATTAAGGGTCTGCAAAATTGCAAGGGAAGGATTGCAAATTCATTTTCTAAGTGAGGTAAGATCTATTTAGAGTTCCATTTACAGATAAGGAAAGTGGCATGTAAAATGAACTTTAGGAGTGGCAAAACTGAAATTTACCACCTTGCAGTCTGGTTCCAACTTCCAGTTTTGTACCACATGGAACTTTGGGATGATTGACCTGACCTCTCAGCAGACGAAAAAGAAAAAAGAGACTAAACTAGCCAATGTCTACCTCACATTAGTGAGTGTTCTATGCAATTCACAAATATGTCCTTATTCCATCTTCTTGTCATTCCAAAAAGTGTGTATTGTAATGAATGATGGATATGGCAAGTGAAACAGAAAAGATTCATCTTTTTGCTTAGCCAATAAACAGAGCTGAAATTCTTTCATTTCATACTTTTTCTATGCTTCTGTAATAACTACACCCACTTGTTGACCCCTGTTGAAAGCCTACCCACATCCTTACTAATAGCTATCAGGGGAAAAAAAGAAGCAAAACAGAAAACATTGCATTAGCCTGGTATTTACTGACAGATCTGACCTATAAGCTTTATAGCATTATTCAAAGTTACTATAATTTGTATTCAGTATGAAAACTGACAAGAATTCTTTATGTTGTTCTACTCTTCGTGCTGCCAAAAAGCCAAAATCTAAATGTATCAGATTTTGAACTACATATCTGGCTCCATAGAAATGGACAAGTAAACAAGCCAGAACTTAGTAATATCAAAAGATCATATACTGCAGCCTGGAAATTGCCATTCCATTTATGTTTTTTTCTTTATATAGCTTATTCCTTCAGTTCAGTCCTAGGGGAAGGGAAGGAAAGAGAAATAAGAGGAGAAAGTATAGTCGGATTGGCTATTTGGAAGGCAACATGTAAGCTAAATATTTGGTTCCAAGGGATTAGCTGTTATCTCAAGAGTTATATATTCAGCCTGTAAGTTAGGAAGACCAATGAATGCTAAGCAATAAGATCCTTTTAACACTCTACAAATGTTTGATCTTCAAGGCCATTCATTTTTCCAAATCCTAGCACTCTACCAATAAGAAACAAATTTGATTGACATTCTCAAAAGCCTAAATAGCTAGTGTTTTCATAAAACAACAGGAAAGCTAGTGGATGGGACTTCTAGTTTGGTAAACGTTTGAATTAACAGAAATTCCCAGCATGAACATGCTGGTTTCCTAATAGCAATCAAACTAGTAATGAGTCACAGAGTAACAAAGAATGACCCAGCTCTTCCTTAAATGAATTTAAAAGTTTGTGAAGCTTTCATACCAAGATCTTACTTATTTCTATATAAGAATATATAATATAGGGAAAGTGGGAAGAAAACTGACATTTGGTACTCCACATAGTTTTCTCCAAGTAGTTCTTACTTATAGAATTTATAAGCATCAGGCCATAAATACCTGATATTTGGAGACATGTAAAATATCAGACTGTTCAAGTAAATAAACATATATTTTCCACACCATTTTGTTCAAAACAGTCATAAATTAGTCAGTTACCTGTCTAGAGTTTATATATAGGTAGATATATTATACAATATAATATATACACATATATATGTACTTGTATCTATAAATATATGTTATTTTATATATGTATCAAATAATACCATATCATATTAGAGATAATGATTGTATATAGAAATGGAGAGAAAAGTAGACTATATCTTTCAAGACAAATACATATATAAGAGGGAGAGAGATAAAGAAGAGAGGAAAAAAGCAAGAGACATAAGAGAGATTTTCTCTCTGTATCATGGCTCTTCCCCTATATTCCCATCTGGGAATCTTTCTCTTTGTGTAATATCTCTAGCTAAAATTGGAGTTGAGTTTATACACATCCAAAAAACTACCTTTCCCTTTTACTGTAAGTCACAGTGGAAGAGAACAATAAAGTGCATGTAATATAGAATATGAGTGAATGTTAGGACTGAGGCTCAGACACATTTTGTCTTCTAATATATGTCAATTCATAAGAAAATATTTAATAATTTTTCTTGGGAAAAATATGTCTTTTATTTCTAAGTAAATAAATCAAAATTTTCACTTCTAAAAATGTCATCTTTCATTTTAGATTTTAGGCATATGACCATCTTATCTCCATGGTAGTATCATAGGAATTTTCCCCATATTAATTACAAGTTGTGGCTTAGTTTAAAACTGTAAAAGATTAAGCTAATATGCATTTAGTAATTTTTCTAATAATTATTGCAGAACAATTAAATATATAACCAGTGAACATTTAATGAAAATAACTGAAATAAAAAATTTACACAGCAAGGACATTTGAAAGTTCTTAAAACTCGATAATGCTCCTTAAGTGGAGCTGTGCAGCTCAAAGTAATAGAGTGCTAGTCTTGCACAAAAGAACTTAGGGACAGCGCCCAGGTCCTGGATTCAAGCCTTACGACAGACGGGATTGGGGGGGGGGGGGGAAGGGGAGCAAAAGAAGACAATAAAAAAACTGAAAAAATAGGTTTAGTTAAGAGCTTAAAAGTCTTTTAGAAAAAACCAAGGGACTGTGTCAAGGCCTTGAGTTCAAGCCCCATTACCGGCACGCTCAAACGTACACACACACACACACACACACACACACACACACACACACACACACGACGCACAAAAAGTAATGTTTTGAAATGACGCATATAAGAAAAAAAAACGGGGGCTGGAAATATGGCATAGTGTTATAGTGCTTGCCTCCTATACATGAAGCCCTGAGTTCAATTCCTCAGCACCACGTATATAGAAAAAGCCAGAAGGGGCCCTGTGGCTCAAGTGGTAGAGTACTAGCCTTGAGAAAAAAAAAAAAAGCAGCCAGGGACAGTGCTCAGGCCCTGAATGCAAGCTCCAGGACTGGCAAAAAAAAAAAAAAAACCAGAAAGGGAAATGTATGTATTTATCCATAATGAATTTCAAATAAATGGTGACTTGACTTCTCCTGTGCCATATACTGATACTGACAGCTAATAAAGATACCACAAATGTTTGTTAAAATAACCCTCATAGATGAAAACACAAATCCTCATAAATATCACCTAAAAAGACAAAGTCGGAAAAGTTAAGTACTGATAGCTGAGCATATGCCCCTTCCTCAAATACTTAAAATAATCTACTTTATATAGACCCAATTGAGAGACACTGTAGAGATGACTTCAGCAAAATATATATTAAAGACTAAAACCAAAACCCTCTAATATGTGCCTAAATTCAGCAACAGAAGTGGTTTTGAAGAAATTTTTTTTCAATTTCTTTCCATCAAGTCAATTTTATTGTCAAAGCAATCATCTTTAAAAGCCCAGTGATTTATCCTTGTTTCTTAAAGACATGTGACTTTGCTACTTTTTGCTCCACTGGTTCTGTCTCTACCTCCACTTTTTCTGAGTAATTTATCATAGGATAAATCAGGAGATCACAGAATGTTCTGCTATTTGTGATAATTGGGTAAGATATTCTTGGGGTTTCTAACTATTAAAACGCGGGCTGGGGATAAGGGATAGTGGCAAGAGTGCTTGCCCCGTATAGATGAAGCCCTGGGTTCGATTCCCCAGCACCACATATACAGAAAGCTGCCAGAAGTGGCGCTGTGGCTCACCCTGAGCCAAAAAAGAAACCAGGGGCAGTGCTCAGGCCCTGAGTCCAAGCTCCAGGACTGGCAAAAAAATAAATTTAAAAAAAATAGTATTTAAATTTTTTTTAAATATAAAATAAAAGAAAACGCTTCCTTATTTCGTGTTGGGCCATTATTTCCAGAAATAAAGCATGCTTTACTCATCACATGTGTGACCAATTTCTGATATGATTGAAACCAACCATTAATAAACAGTAAGACATTGAACAACAGATTCCTCACTATTTCGCAGTTGTAATAATTTGACTTTTCATGTGATCTATACGTCCTTGTCTTAGGCCAGCTTTACAGTATATGTTCAATGTCTCTGAAACATCCACAATGATTTTCTGATTTCTCTCAAGGATATTAAGAGATTTGTGAGGCTCTTTTTTGTGTTTCTGAGGTTTTAGTGATTTCTCCCATGCCCATTACTTTTCTCGTATTATTGCTCTTTTGTGTTTATTTGGTTTGTGCTTTTGTCAACTACCTATTCACATGGTTTGGGTGAGAGCTCCTAGTACATTTCCAAGAGCCAAGCTGTTTACTGCCAGGAAATGATTACAATCATCTACCAACATGAGAACTTCATAATGCCTTCTTTCCTTACATGAAGTTGACAGAATTCACAAGACTTCTTTTTCTAGACAAGTGCTCTTTTAATCAGATTCCGGTTTCTCTTTCTGAAACAATGTTTTTATCCAGACAAAAACTTTCCCCCAATTCTCAGAGGGTGTTGATGTTTTTTAATAGCCTTTGATTGGAAAACTAATCAAAATCTTTATGAAGTTTATTAGAACCAGAGCGGGGCTTGTTGAATTACAGCTCCATAGGGGAATGTCTGTCCTGAGAGACTTCATGATGAGATTCAGTTTGGGTAGATAGATACCATATGGTGGGAGAAGAAGGTCAAGCAGAAGAAAATCTTCTTGTGTACCAAAAACTACCTTTCAGTGTGCATTGGGCAGCTAGAAGAGACATAGCAGCCCCTAATAAATACAGTATCCTTTCTCAAGCAAAAAAGCCATTTGGATAGTTGGAGAATTGATAGTTCCAAGAGTGTAGAGTTTAGAATATGAAATTCTGAATCTGAATCATCACACCACCACCTAGTGGCCTTATAACCCCCAGCAACCTGCCTGAGAAGCTACTTTCTCTTAGCTTTTTCTTTTTGGTGATACTGGGATTTGGATTCAGAACCCTATGCTTGCTCTGCTTGCTTGCTGGGCTGGTACTATACTGTTTGAGCCATTCCAGCCCATTTTTTCTAACTATATTCAATATGAAGGTTGATAAGTTTTCTTCCTGAACTGGCATAGAACGTCAGTCTTCTAGTTTTCAACCTTCAGAATAGCTTGGATTACGTACATAAGTCACTTGCACTCAGCTTATTCTTTTTTTTTTTTTTTGTACTAGTTATAGGACTTGAACTCAGGGCCTGGATGCTGTCTCTGAGCTTTTGTACTCAAGGCTAGCACTATACCACTTGAGGCACACCTGCACTTCTGGCTTTTTAATGGTTCATTGAAGGTTTAGAGTCTTATGCACTTTCCTACCCAGGCTGACTTTGAACAAACATGATGCTCAGATCTCAGTCTCCTGAGTAGCTAAAACTACACACATGACACAATTGTTCAGCTATTTTGTTACTTCTTTAATCACACACATTAGTTATACAGTGTACGTAGTGATATTTCTGTACATGCATGTGATGTACCTCATCACCCTTTCCTCAATTGCTCTCCTTTCTTCTTTTCTTCTTCTTTTTCAACTATAAAGTGGGAGTCCTAGTGCCTTTTCATGGTTTGTTGTCAAAATTTAAGGTCAAAATAAGTAAATAAGAGCACATTTCATTATTGTATTGTGACATTTAAGCTTTAATATCAGATTCCACACTAGAAACTATAGTAAAAAAAAAAGATACTTATGTATTTTTTCTCAGATTTTGTTCTGCAGTTTGCGGGAAGGAACTCTGGGCCTTGCACATGCTAGCCAAGAGTTCTGCCACTGAATTATACTCCCATCCTAAGAAGGCAACAGTTTTATATTCAGAGTACTGAAAAGAGATATGGTCAGACCTGAAGTATTCTCAAGCAAATGTGAAATAGCACCAGAGTTGATGGCATTGCCTTTGGGTGTTAGTGAAAGACAGGATTGTTAGGAGTTGTGCTGGGACATTATTTTGTCTGTATATATTATTTCAGTGATGTTTCTCTCATTGTTTCTGGTTTGACAGTACATGTCATCAGTCCCTGTCATTTTGCTCTCCTAATAGAATATGAAATTCTAGCTCTATGACAAGAATATAGTTTATACTTATTGCACCAGAGCCTGAGGCAAAACCTCAGAGCAACAACTCTACAAGGGGACAATATTGGAGCTAATATTTATTGAGCTCCTTTTTGCATGGTACTAGGAATTCCATTTAGGGTCTGATGCTTGCTTGGCAAGTGTTCTATACCAGTTAAGCCACACCTCAAACCTTTCTGATTTCTTATTGCGTTTGCTAGGAAAGAGATTTGGCTGTAGATAGCAGGTATTTTGTGATTACTTAAACAAGATGCAAATACATTCCAAATACATTTCTGTCTAACTTAAAAGTCTGGGTTGGTTGGCAGCATCGCTGTTTTGACCTTTAACAAAAGAGTCTGGGCTTCTTACCTAATTCCTCCTGCATCTTGAGAGTTCCACCCTTGATCTAGACTGATTCAGCTATAGATTCTCAGCCAAGACTCTGGGACAAATGGTTGAGGAAAAGTCTTCCCTTTGCTTTTAGGGACATGAGCTACATGTTGTATGTGTCCTTTCTGATCATATTCCATTGGACAATGTTACTCTCTTGACAAAAGCTCACTGAAACACTAGGAAATTTAATCCAGTATGTTCCTAGCTATTTTTATTCTGAGTAACATGCTATAAATATATGTATGCATGCCTGTATGTATGTATGTATGTATGTAGAAATGGGGCACAGTGTAATATTTCAACATCTGTCTACAGCATAATCTGACTAAATCAGGTTAATTAGCATTTCTTCTCTTTATCATTTCATTTAGAGACATTGATTTTCTCTCCTTTAGTTTTTCATAAACTACACAATAAGATATTGTGAACTATTGTTACCCCACCATGCTATGGAACATTAACATTTATTCCTTCTATTTTACTGCATTTTTGTACTTGTGATCTAACCTCCAGTTAGTTCCCCTTCTGCCTACCCTCTCAGCCACTAGTAATCACTATTCTACATTCAGAACATTTTTTCATTCCACCATATGAGACTATGTGATACTTGTTTTTGAGTGTCTATCTTCTCTCAATGATCATTTTGCTGCAGATAACAAGATTTCATTATTCTTCACATGTGAACAATACTTCAGTGTGTCTAAAGTCCATATTTTCTTTATTTAATTCATCCATTGATTCTGCCTCAAAATCTCCACAATGTCTTTTATCTGTATATTTCTCATCACCCTTGGATCTGCTTCCCTTATACACATCTGTTGATAGCATCTAAGCTGATTCCATATGTTAGCTATTATGATTGGGATACAATAATATATACAATGAATGCACATTTAGTGTGTACATTTAGAGTGTACATGAGGTATTTTGTATCTTGCAAATTTTGTTTCTTTAGGATATATGCCAACAAATAGGATTGTCAGATTATATGGTGAATAGATCTATTTTTAATTTTTTGAGGAAACTCTGTAATATTTGACAAGATGACTGCACTAATTTACATCTATACCAACAGGGTATAAGTGTTCCCTTTTCTACATATCCTTAATGGCATGTGTTACATATTATCTTTGATAATAGCCATTCTGAGTTGAAATGATATTCCATTGTGGTTTTGATTAGCATTTCTCTGATAAGTAATACTATTGGACACTTTTTCATGCACCATTGAGTATGAAGATCGAAGATCAGGTGTCCACTTTTAAATAGATTCCTTGTCCCTTTGCAATTAAAAACAAAACAAAACAGGTTTTGCTATGTTGCCTGGGTATCCTTGAAATCTTGAGATCAAGTTATCATTCTGACTCAGCCTCCTATATAGTTGGGATTAAAGATACATGCAACCACGTCTGGCAGTTTATTTTTGTTAAATCTTTGAGTTCCATCTTTGTTCTAGACATTCTTTGTCAGATGAAAATTTGAAAGTATTTTCGACCAGTCTAAAAATTGTATCTTCACTGTATATTGCTTCCCTTGCTGTAGAGGTTTATTAATTATGTCTCCTTAATTTTGTCTATATTTATTTTTATTGTAGAGGTGGTGTACAGAGAGGTTACTATTACATAAGTCAGGTAATGAGTACATTTATTTTTGAACAGTGTTACTGCTACATGTATACTACTTTTGTCTACATTTTGTCTACTTTTGCTTTTGTTCCTTGGTTTTGGAGCATCTTACCCCCCCCAAAATCATTTTGTGTAAGAATATCTTGAAGCATTTCCTATAGTTTATTCTAGTAGTTTCACAGTTTCAGGTGCTATATTCAGGTCTTTTATCCATTTTGAGTTGATTTTTATACAGGATAAGAGAGGCTGATCATATTTCAATAGTTTGCATGCCCATGAATGCCCATTTTATCCAGTATTTATTATTGAGGAGACTGTCTTTTCTCCAAGGTATGTTTTGGCAACTTAGTGAAGAATTAATTGATTATAGATGTGTTAGTTTACTCCTCGGAATCTCTACTCTGTGTCCATTTTTTATTATGCCAACACTCTTCTGTATTTGTTACTATGGTTCTGTACTATGTCTTGAAACCAGCTATTGTGATGCCTCTGTTGTTTTTGTTCAGTCTTTTTAATATCTGAGGGAATTTTTGCTTCCATATGAGACTCAGAATTATTTAGAAACCTAGTTTTTACTTTGAGCAGCGATGGAATAAGAATTGCACTAATAGAGACAAAAAGGAGAATAGATATATATTTTTTTTTTATTTTTTATTTTTATTTTTGCCAGTCCTGGGCCTTGGACTCAGGGCCTGAGCACTGTCCCTGGCTTCTTCCCGCCCAAGGCTAGCACTCCGCCACTTGAGCCACAGCGCCGCTTCTGGCCGTTTTCTGTATATGTGGTGCTGGGGAATCGAACCTAGGGCCTCGCGTATCCGAGGCAGGCACTCTTGCCACTAGGCTATATCCCCAGCCCGAGAATAGATATTTTTAAAAGCAGAATTGTCTATACTAGAATTACTGTGTGTCATTCTATGCCAAATGCTTACAAATATCATCCTATTTAATGCTCCCAACAAGTCTGTGAGGTTGCTGTATAGACAATGTATTTTGAGACAGAGATGGTAAATCTCCTTAAGTCTTGAGAAACAGAGGTTAAGTAATGGTTTTAAGATCTCAGAAAAATAAATTGCATAGCAATTTGAACCCAGGCTATCTGCCATCAGAGTTCTATGGTCTGTGCTTTTACATAATCCTCACTTGCTCATTATTTACCCTTGGGTCTTGATGTATGCTCTACTCCATGACGTTTGTTTAAAAGCATCAAGGAAACGAGGATGCTTTATAAATTGTTTATTCATGACTTCCTCTTCCAGGCAGCTAATTGCGTGGGTAGAACAAATTTCGAGCTTATTTGGTGAAAAGTAGTGTTCAGTACAATGTGGCCTAGTTGAGCAACAAAAGGAAAAATGGTGGCATATAAATGTGGCTGGAATTTTAATGATAGCAATTCCTGATCTGAAAGGAATGTGTCTAATGGATGATAAAACCAAGTCCTCTTTTAACACATTGAGCTGTTTTGATGATGGGACAGGAGAAACAGGAATTCAATTTATCACCATAATATAGAGAAGTGAGTATTTCAACGTATA
Organism: Perognathus longimembris pacificus; assembly: GCF_023159225.1. Taxonomy (NCBI): domain Eukaryota; kingdom Metazoa; phylum Chordata; class Mammalia; order Rodentia; family Heteromyidae; genus Perognathus; species Perognathus longimembris. The sequence goes on along the minus strand of NC_063188.1, from coordinate 88,200,389 downwards.
ACCATAATCAAGATAGTCTATTTCTTTGATCTTTCATATTTCAATTATGTATAGTTCATCACTTTATATATTAATGTGAATGCTTCTTTATAGCAAAAAAATAGAGTAAACTGATACTTGAAATTTCAAGAGTACCTTGAATCAGTCCAAATAAGGCATGGTATTGATGAATTAAATTTCTTCAGCAACTGTTTTGCTTTTGCTTTTTTCCCTTTCATGTCTTTGACCAGATTTTAGCATTGAGATTGGGTTACTTTTGTCTCTGTTACAGTATTTTCACCTACTTCCCATACACTTTTTTTTTCTTTTGATAAGAAGTACTAACAGGAATGATTCAAATTTTTAATATTTTGAGGATTCCAAATATTCTTGCTTTCTGAATAAAAAAAAGACAAAAAAGCTGTGGAAATCACTAGAAAGGAACTGAGAACATTCTGTTACTTTTGAGTATATAATTTTTGAAGTATATTTGGTCTAAATTTTAGTCAACTTTTAAAATTTTATTCTTAGGAAACCATTAGACAGGAACTGAGAACATTCTGTAAGTTTTTGAGTGCATAATTTTTGAAGTATTTTATCTGAATTTTAGTCAACGTTACTTTTTATGTTATTAACAATGCCAACATTATACATTGTTCTCCTTTTATGTACCCTTCAAGGGCATCAAGTCTTCACTTGGCATGGCTGACGCTCTACAACATGAGCAATGTCTCCAGTCCAGCATTTTGTTGGTTAGCTGGAGTTGGATCCTCATAGACTTTTCTGCCTGTACTGGTTTTATGCCAACAAAACACAATACTCCAGATCTCAGTCTGAGTAGATAGAATGTCAGGCATGAGTCCCTGGTGCTTGGTTCTCAATTTTTTAAATATAATTAATTCATATTATAAAAGCCACTATAACTCACAAAGCACACCAATACATTTTAGCAGATTGCACAAACTTTCTTGAAAGAAGCTGGGAAAAGAGTTATTATATTTATTTTGAAATTAGAGTTACTGGGACCCAAAGAGGTTAACTAGAATGTGCAGTGATAGTATTCAGCACAGTTAGGCCAGCAGCTTCCCTCCTTTCCTTCCTTCCTTCCTTCCTTCCTTCCTTCCTTCCTTCCTTCCTTCCTTCCTTCCTTCCTTCCTTCTCCCTCCCTCCTTCCCTCCCTCCCTCCCTCCTTCCCTTCCTTCCTTCCTTCCTTCCTTCCTTCCTTCCTTCCTTCCTTCCTTCCTTCCTTCCTTCCTTCCTTCCTTCCTTCCTTCCTTGGTTTCCTTTTCTACCTCCCCACTTTCTTCTCTCTTTCCCTCTGTTGTTCACTTGCTTTTGTTTAGACTTTGTTTTATTCAGTCATATCTATTGTGTTCGGGCACTGAGTCATGTGCTAAAAAGTATAAAGCTGTACAAAACAGATATCCATTCTCCCTTTATATCTATGTCTATAATCTTCCTTTCTGTGGTCTGTGCTCTATATAAACTCAAAGATCAAAGAAGAATGTGACAGACAAAGGAAGCCAGTAACAAGCAACAACTAAAAATGTAGTAAGTGATGCAAAGAAATACTAATGATTACAGTGCTTGTGAAAACAGTGCTTATGAGAGAAGGCCTTCCCAACTGAGGAAGGAGCATGAAAGTAGGTCTTGTATTGGGGAAGAACTTGGTTATTTAGGAAACTTAAAATAGACCCATGTTGCTTAGATATGGTGAGTAGATGGAAAGTGACCAGAGGAAGCAGTAGACAGCAAGGGGCTACATTGGGCAGATTTCTATATGTTATTTTGGCACATGCCTGTTATCTCAGAATTCTAGTAAGCTGACTCAGGAGAACTCAGTGAATTCAGCCTGAGGTATAAACAGATAGCCTATCTCAAAAAATAAACTCTTGAACAAAAATAAGCACCAAGATATAAAAAATTCAGAGTTTTAAGCAGAGGAACAGCACATTACTAGAAATACTTGTAAATAAACACTATCTAATAACATAAGTATTCTATGGAGAATGAATTAGGAGTTAAAAAAATGTAAGGATACTAAAAACGCACATTTTCACCTGATAGATGTGAGGAAGTTATGGGTTAGTGACAACTGAAAACTATTTCAGTGTGGTTTTTCAGCAAATGAGACAGGAAAAAATAATCTAGTTCTCAGAAAGTACAATACTTGAATTCATGACAATAAAAGAAATGTATCCAATGCCTAATATATGAAACTGTAACCTCTCTGTACATCACTTTGACAATAAATAAGAAGAAAAAAACATAATTTTTAGAGATGACAAGTTCCAAGGTTTACCCTTGAGCTTGGATGATGAATATGGATAGAAAGGAATGAAGAAGATCAAGATGAACAGGCCAACAAAACAACTCAGGAAGTTGAATGTGTTTTACCTGAGAATGTTATAATTACCAAGAAATGATGCCAAAGGGTGGGAATGTTTTCTGTGCTAGTATCAAATTACCACAAACGAAGTAGCTTCGGGCAAGGCAAATTTTGACTTCTCTAGAGATCAGAAGTGTAAAATAAGTATCAATAATACTTGGAGGAGCACATGCTCTCCAGAGGCTCTAAGAATCTGGTCTTTGACTTTCTAACTCTTGGTGGTTCCTGGCATTCTTGGACTGTGGGCATATCACCTCAGTTTTGGATTCTATGGTCATATTGCTTTCTCCTCTGCATACCTCTCCTCTTCTGTCTATATCAAATCTTTCTCTGTCTCATCCTTAACATACACTTGTGATTACATTGCCCCCCCCCACAGGATAATTCAAGATAACCTCCCCATCTCCAGATTTTAACTAGTATATCTGACATTTTCAAGCACTGTGTTTTTGGATGACCATTATTCTGCCTATCACAAAAGGAAAAAATTATGTGAAAATATTCAAAAGATGGGGAAAATGACTAAGACTAAGACGATGGTAGATTGTGACCATTAAGAAGGAGTGGAACTGGGAAGTAAGGGCTCACATTTATAATCCTAGATACTCAGAAGGCTACAACCTGGAGGATTGGGGTGCTAATACAGCCTGGTCAAAAAAATCCTATATGTCTCTATTTCCAGCAACATGCTCAGTGGTAGAACACTAACCATCTATCTCCAAGAAAGCCAAGTGAGAGCATGAGACCCTGTGTTCTAGCTCAAGTAAAGGAGGAGGAGGAGGGAAGAGGAAAAGGAGGAGGGGGGAGAAGGGAGGAGGAGGAGGAGGAGGAAAAGGAGGAGGAGGAGGAGGAGGAGGAGGAGGAAGAGGAAAAGGAGGAGGAGAAGGAGGAGGAGGAGGAAGAGGAGGAGGAGGAGAAGGAGGAGGAGGAGGAGGAGGAGGAGGAGGAGGAGGAGGAGGAGGAGGAGGAGGAGGAGGAGGAGGAGGAGGAGGAGGAGGAGGAGGAGGCGGCGGCAAGTGATAATATTGTCAAGTGAGCCATGAAATGTGATTGCCTGCAAGAAGGAGGGCCTGCAGCCTGGTACAGAATTTATGCTATGTAAGAAGAATCCCTCAAAAACTGAGTCATTCCTCAACCCCCTTTTTGCCTCGTTCTATTAGAAAGAGTGAAGTGTCACCTTCTCAGTCTCTTACAGCTGGTGAAAATGATGTGACTGTCTAGTCAAGGAAACCTAAGAACTCTGATGAGAAGACTGATAGGTTAGCTTTTGTTTTTCAACTTACAGACAGAAGAACTACACAAATGCAGCTTATGCCCTCCTCACAGCATCCCTCACACTTCATCCTTCCTTCTTTAAGTAAAGGAGGTTAGGCTGGAGCTGCCTCGTCATTTTGTGTTAGACTGATAAACCACATTTTTTTGTGTACACATTTAGTTTTATTGTAACAAAGCAACTTGTACACTTTTAATGTTTAAAACTGAGCATTATGTTTCCTTTCCAGTGAAAACAAAAGAAAATTTTTAAATAAATGAACAAAATTACAATAGAGAATGTCAATTGCGAATAAGATCCTACAGGGTCTGCTGATTCTCCCGTAGTGGCAGGGCTCAAGTCATCATTAGGAGATAATTCTATTTTAAAAGTATCATCTTAAACTGCAAGGATGTCGGTTAAACATCACAATTACACATGCCAAAGGAGAAACCATGTTGTCAAAATGCCCACTTACCCACCCAAACATCTCAAACCCACCCTTTGCTGACCTTCTATAACCCCCTTTTTTTAAAGATTTTTTTCTTTTTTTTTTAACAAGAGAAAATAGACAGATACATGTTGGTGATGCTGTCTGTATTCATGTAGACATAGTGTAATCTCTGAGCCCAATATACAGAGAAAGGAGGAGAAAAGCTAGAATCTATGCAGTACTACACAGGGCCTGGGCGTCAACAGAGCCAAGGAACCGGAGGCTTCTTGTTTCCCACAGAGCAGGTGGAGGCAGCGTTGATTCCATATAGTTCTTGTTGAGACGGGTAAAACTGAGTTTAGAACAGGTGTGTGGAGATTCTTTTCCTGTTTTGTTCTCAGCAAGGTATCCACCCCCCAAATAAGTTGAGAACCATGGTGTTGAGAAAAAGAGACCTCAAGAACGGGGTGACTGAGCACAGAGGGGGAGAAGACTGCAAACTTGCTCCCAGGGACTGGAGAAAAAAATTTTTTTAAGTTGGAATCCATCAGTGTTTTCTATTGGTCATCTTCTCCTTCATCCTCCTCTCTGAGGATGAAGTGGAAGAAGACAAAGATGATGATAAACCACATTTTGAGTTTAGAGATGCATTAGGATGAAAGGACACTGAGTCTTTAATGATCTTAGTTTGCAACTCAGAGTTTCTTGTGTGGAATAAAAGAAATCCAGTTGTTAAGCCTGTTATTTCAAACTAGAGGCATTTCTAGCTTATATTAATGGTTTGTTTGTGAGAGAGAGCAAGTACTGTGTCATTGTCTGTTTTTCTGTCTCGGTGTCAGTCCTTTTTCTTTTTCTTTCTCTCTTTCTCTATCATTCCCTTCTTCCTTTCTTTTTTTCTGTCTTTCTTTCTGTCCTACCTTCTTTCTTTCTGATTAACAGAAAGACAAAGATAGAAAGAGAGAGAGAGAAAGAAAGAAAGAAAGAAAGAAAGAAAGAAAGAAAGAAAGAAAGAAAGAAAGAAAGAAAGAAAGAAAGAAAGAAGGAAGGAAGGAAGGAAGGAAGGAAGGAAGGAAGGAAGGAAGGAAGGAAGGAAGGAAGGAAGGAAGGAAGGAAGTCAAGTGCAAAGTACAGAGGCAAAATTATGGAAAAATCGAGAGACAGAAAAACATATAAAAAAGACTGGCATAAAAATAGACAAACCGAAAGATAAGCAGAATGACAGACAGTTTGACAGAAAGATAGACATAATACAGAAAGAAATGAAAAAATAGAAAAGTAGACAAAAGGAAGAAATAAAGACAGATAGGACAGATGGACAAGTGAGACAGAAATCCAGAAGAAAAGAGAAGGAAAGAAAGATACAAAGACATACAGAAAAACAGACAAAAACATCTACAGAGAACGAGAGAAAGGCAGCCTGACTGATATATAGATAGGAAGAATAATAGATTGACAGACTGACAGAATGACAAAAAGACAAAGACAGATTGACAGACAGAAGCAAATGGGCTTTCTAGCCAAACCTGTATTGGATCCTTAGTAGTATGTACAAGAAGCTAAACTATCATTTCTGCCCTTGGGAATATGTTAATCTGATTGAGTTGGACAGAAGCTTAGTACACAAGCGTAGAATGGGCATGATATGAAATATGTGAAGTGACTCTGGAATCTTCTTTACTACAACAGAGCCATCTGTGTTGAAGAAGGGATTGGACATCAATAACATGTCTAAAATATTTAAGTAAGAATAAATTCAACTTTTATAACAGTGTTTCCCAAATCCAGCACTGCATTAGACTAAATAGAAAAGCTTTAAAAGTACCACTGTCTCAGCCACATCCCAAACCAATGACATCAGAATCTTTGGGCATGAGACCTGGGAATTAGTCATTTAAAAATTTTTCCTGATCACCCATTCCAACATATTGCTTTAGAAAGTATAACTCGAGAAGAAATATTCCAAAATAGTACTTCTCAAATTCTAATCACATAGATATTTTGTTTAAAATGCCGAGTTTCAAAAAGCAGATTGTGATCAAGTGGGTAGCAGGTAAGGGCAGATATTCTGCATCCCTAACAAGGTTCCAGACAATTCTGATGCTGTGGCAACAGGGACTGTACTTGGAGCAGCAAGTTATTAAAAGTAGTAAATAGGTTCTATATTAAATAGTAAAAAAAAAATGGACATTGAACCTAGCATTTATTTAGTTCACATCTTACTTAATCTTAAAAACAACCATAAAAGTCAGACACTGGTGGCTCATGCCTGCAATCCTAACTACTCAAGAGGCTAAAATGAGGGGATTTGGGGTTCCAACCCAGCCTAGCCAAGCAAAAAGTTTGAGACACACCATCTCCAAATATAACCAGGAAAAAGCCATGCTGGAGGTATGGCTTAAGTGGTAAAACCTGGACTGAAACATAATCATGTCTGACAGCAAAGCTCATAGGCGAATTGAAATTGCTGGAAATTTTCAACTGCAAAGCAGAAGTGTTTACATTTTCTGAAATGCTAGGCAATTTACTTGTAGGGGCAAACTTCATGGAATCACTTAAGGGAAACACCAATGATTCTAGGCACAGTTACTTCATGTAGTAGTATATCTAGGAAGGTAGAAAACTTGGTACTTTGCATGCTGCACCGGTGCTCCCGGGTTATGTTATCAAAGATGCATTAAGTAAATACTAATAGGAAAATAGTGCTAGTGGAGGATGTCAAAAATAAAACACAAACCTATTTTTCCACTGCTCAGATCAAAGGATTGTTGATGGTGTTGGGAGAAATTCTATTTCAAAAAAAAATTTGGTCCTGATTCCTTGCTTCAAATATTCTTGGGCTGGGATATAGCTCAGTGGCAAAGTGCTTGCCTAGCAAGTGCAACGTCCTGGGTTCGATCCCCAGTACCAAAAAAGAAAAAACAAAAAAAAATCAAATATTCTTTCAAAATGGGAACATTTTGTAAGTATAGATAACTCTGCTCCTCTGTTTATTGAGTGATTTTTTTTTCTCATTCCAGGAAGCTGAAAAATGAGCTCTTAGAAGCAAAACGGAGAAGTGGAAAAACTCAGCAGGAAACCAGCAGAGTGTGTGTTCACTGTCAAAGGAACCTGGGTCTAATCTTTGACCGCGGAGACCCATGCCAGGCCTGCTCCCTTAGGGTGTGCAGTGAGTGTCGGGTAGTGGGATTGGATGGCAGCTGGAAGTGCACTATCTGTGCCAAAGTCGCGTGAGTTTTTCCATTTTTCCTGGAGAATTTCAATTCGATGACTGAAGGGATTAGAATGGGGAAAACAGGAAAGCGTGTTTTAAAGTATTTAATTTTTTTAAATTTAAAATGTAGGGATATTGTTAGTTTTCTTGATATATGACATTCTTACTGGGGTGAGATGGAATCTCAATGTTGTTTTGATTTGCATTTCTTTTATGGCCAGTGATGTAGAGCACTTTTTCATATGTCTCTTGGCCATTCTCATTTCCTCATCAGAGAAGTCTCTTTGTAAGTCTTTAGCCCACTTGATGAGGGGGCTATTGTTGGAGGGGATGTAGCCAAAAGGGAACCCTACTTCATTGTTGGTGGGAATGTAAACTGGTTCAGCCACTCTGGCAAGCAGTATGGAGATTCCTCAGAAGGCTAAATATAGAGCTCCCCTATGACCCAGCAGCCCCACTTTTGGGTATTTATCCTAAAGACCACAAACAAAATCACAGTAATGCCACCAGCACAACAGTGTTCATCGCAGCACCATTTGTCATAGCGAGAATCTGGAACCAACCCAGATGCCCCTCAGTAGACGAATGGATCAGGAAAATGTGGTACATATACACAATGGAATTTTATGCCTCTATCAGAAAGAATGACATTGCCCCATTTGTAAGGAAATGGAAGGACTTGGAAAAAAATTATGCTAAGTGAAGTGAGCCAGACCCAAAGAAACATGGACTCTAGGGTCTCCCTTATTGGGAATAATTAGCACAGGTTTAGGCAAGTTATAGCAGAGCATCACAAGAGCCCAATAGCTATACCCTTATGAACACATAAGATGATGCTAAGTGAAATGAACTCCATGTTGCAGAAACGATTGTTACATCACAGTTCTAACTACTTTCAACGTCCCATCTGTTTCTGTAGCTTCTATTATTGATGGTGTTCTTGTATCACCTTCCAGTGGTTGTACCTACACTATCTCTGTAATCTTATCTGAGTATATTGGAAACCGTGTTTACTGGTATTAGAAGTAGGAAATTGAAAGGGAATATCAAAATTGAGAGACACAGGGTAAAAAAAGACAAACAACTACAAAAGCAATACTTGCAAAACTGTTTGGTGAAAGTGAACTGAACACCTCAGGGGGGAAAAGGGTATGGGGGCAGAGGGAGGGGGGTATGAGGGACAGGGTAACAAACAGTACAAGAAATGTATCCAATGCCTAACGTATGAAACTGTAACCTCTCTGTATATCAGTTTGATAATAAAAATTTGAAAAAAAAATGTAGGGATAGAGATTAAAGTTAAAAGAACAATCTAACTATAGGCTTGGGTCCTGCGTGTGTGTGTGTGTGTGTGTGTGTGTGTGTGTGTGTGTGTGTCACAGAGAGAAAGAGAGAGAGAGTACAATGCTACCAAACAACTATGAAAAATAGTAAAATGGGAAGCCTCATAAACAAGGTCCTTTATTTGAAAGCCACCTATGAGCTTTCTTCTCTTTAAGTAACTTTTTATTCCATGTGGCTTGTCTGAATGCACAGGCAGTTTCCTTGAGACTTTTTACACATTTGGTGTACCAACCTGCTCTGTACATCAGCTGAGGAGCAAAGCTAAAATGTTTCCTGAATTGCCTTCAAACCTACCTGTCTCTGAGAAAGGGCCAAGGGTGAGAACTTTGTTCTACACTCTATTTAGCTGGGGGTAGTGGGCTTGGATTTCACTCTACTAACTTGGATATAGATCAAGATTGTTTTCTAAGTATATTGTCTAAGAATAATTTGGTCTCCACTACTCGTTGGGCCTACAAAATGCCCATTCTCCAGAAAGCTCCCTTGAATCAATCAGCATGTCTTTTTCTTCCAAGGATCCCTGTTTCCTCTCCACTGAAAGTTACCTTGCCTCAGGGGAGCTTGATATTGATCTTTTCCTGTGGTTGACATGGAGGGTATTTAAATCACTCCTTTGTGTGGTATCTCTTTTCCCTTCCTGTTACTGGTGTTAAAAGATTGTCTTGGGAAGAAAACTGCATAGTGTGATTATAGGACTGACCTTCCTTTATCTGATTCCTGTGAATGAAGACCACCATTCTGTTGAAAGCTTCTATATTTTGTGATTGCATTACTTAACAAGATAATTTTCCTATATTACTTCATAAAGGTGACCCTAAATAGGAAAATTCATGCTATGTTTTGACACTGGATTGAACTAGCAGCTCAGAATAAATGAATTTATTTATTTTACCTATTAATCAATCAATTAATTAATTGTATTACTTACTTTGGATACATTACTTTGATTTACCTAAGCAATTATCTTCAATTCTTGGTCCATTTAAACAAATTTCATTTTAATATGTTCTTCCCCCCCATTAGCAAACATCCTTGAACATTGATAAAATCATTGACATATGAGGTTCATGGCAACCTTTTACTTATTTGAAAGATTTTATTTATTTAAAATATAAGTTGTGTTGGTTCCCTATGTTGCAAGTATCATCCCTCACCTTCTGATTTGGCTTTTAACTCTCTTAATGGTGTCGTTTGATGAACAGAAATACATTTAGTAGTTTAATTTGTTTATATCTTCCTGTATCATTAATGGGATTTTTCCTTTATATTGTTAAGAACAGTGTGACACCTAAGTCATAAAATAATCTCCTATGCAATCTGCACTTGTCCTATTTTACCTTTACATTTATAATCCACCTTGAATTGATTTCTGTATAGGGACTGATTTCTGTATTTTAAATGCAAGTTAGACACTGATTGTTTTAGTAGCTACTAAATGATTTTTGTTTCTTATGTTGTAGAAATCTTTTATTCTTTGTTGATTTTTAATTTAAATATTCACTCAGATATTGAGAGATATGCTGACTTCTTTCAAGAATAACTGGACTTTTTACTTATACACCTAATTCTGACTACTTTTGCTTCATATGTTTAAGTTTACGACATAGAAATTCTTTTCATGGTCTATATACACTGCTATACTTGTATGCTTCCATTTGGATATTTTTTCTTCCACCTCAGGAGTACCCTTTAGTATTTGCTTTTTAAAATGTTTTATATTAAAGTAGTTGTAGAATGGAGTGAAAACTGCACATGTTTATCAGTCACCCCTTTCAATACTCACCCACCCATCCCAACCTACTCCTTCCCTCACTTTTCTTAATTTTTAGCTTATGTAATACCTCTTTTGCTATTTAGCAAAGAAATTAATGTATAAAATTCATCTTGATAGTATTTCTTTAGGTGTAGTTCTACTAGTAATGAATACGCTCAAGATTTTTTTCTTACTACAGTTTTATTTTACTCCGTTCTCAAACATTTTCATATATTATTGTGTTCAGCGTTTTAAAAATTAATTTAATTTAAATGATATTTAAAATCATAATAGATTGGGTATTATGTAATGTTTCAATACATGTATGTATTGTAAAATGTTTAAATCATTTTGAACATACTACCTCCTTGAATACTTACTCATTCCTTATAGTGAAAATCCTCAAAATCCTGTAACATTGAAAAATATGTAGTACACTATTGTTGTCTATGCTAGATAACAGTTCTACAGAGCTTCTTGTTCCTACCAAACTGTTACTTATCAATTGCCTTTTTGGGGGGGGGGGGGCAGTCATGAGGCTTGAACTCAGTACCTACAATGCTATCCCTGAGCTTTTTCACTCAAGACTAGTGCTACACCACTTTGAGCCACAGCACTTCCAGTTCTCTGATGGTTAATTGTGGCTAATAGTCTCCTTCTAGGCTGGTTTTTAAGTGTGATCTTCAGATCTCAACCTCTTGAGTAGCTAGGATTACAGGCCTGAGCCACTGGCACCTGGTTTATCAACTATCCGTGATCAATCTTTCCCCCTCCCCTCTCCTCAGGACTCTTCCCAACCACCACAACTACCATTTCACTCTCAATTGTGACATTGGCCTTTTAAGATTCCACATAAGACAAAACATGCAGTACCTGTCTTCCTGTGACTGATTTATTTCACATTATGAGCTCCAGTTTCTTCTATGTCGTGAATGACAGGATTTCATTGTCTTTATATATAAATAGTATTCCATTATGTATGTGGACCACACTTTTTGTATTCACTAACTTGTGTATACATAGGCGAATTCCATTTCTTAGCTCTAGTGAATGTGCTGCAGTGTGTTCAGAGATCTCTTTGATATACTGATTTCATTTCCTTTGGACACATGCCGGGCAGGGGGATTTCAGGGGGATTTCTGCATAGTATGGTAGCTCTATTTTTAATATTATGGAGAACCCCTGTATTCTTTTTTTTTTCAAATTTTTATTATCAAACTGATGTACAGAGAGGTTACAGTTTCATACGTTAGGCATTGGATACATTTCTTATACTGTTTGTTACCTTGTCCCTCATGTCGAACCCCTGTATTCTTTTATACAAATTTCATTGATTATTATATATTAGGTGGGAAGTTAATAACATTTAGTAGGTTGCTGTTCTATTTACTTCAGCTTCCTAATATTTCTGTTATGATATCAGATACCAGTGCTCTGTTACTTCTTCAAAGGTCTTATCTTTTTTTTCTTTTTGCTATTTCTCCATTTCTACTGGTTTTTTTTAAAGATTATTTATTTATTCATTCATTCACTTCCTATAAGCATTTATTTATTTATTTATTTGTTGCCAGTCCTGGGGCTTGAATTCAGGGCCTGAGCATTGTCCCTGGCTTCTTTTTGCTCTGACACTTGAGCCACAGCACCACTTCTGGCCGTTTTCTATATATGTGGTGCTGGGGAATCCAACCCAGGGCTTCATGCATGCGGGGCGAGCACTCTTGCCACTAGGCCATATTCCCAGCCCTCTACTGGGTTTTTAACAGTTTTTACAGCATGCCTCCTTGGGTTTTCTTTGTATTTCTTCGTCTTGATGTTTCTAAAACACCTTTTGTCTGTGCCTTAATGTCTTTTGTCCTATGTGACAATTTCTTTTCTGTTTGGTTTTTTGCCAGTCCTGGGGCTTGAACTCAGGGCCTGAGTACTGTCCCTGGCTTCTCTTTGTTCAAGGCTAGCACTCTGCCACTTGAGCCACAGCACCACTTCCAACTTTTTCTGTTTATTTGGTGCCGAGGAATCGAACCCAGGGCCTCATGTATACGAGGCAAATACTTTACCACTAGGCATATTCCCAGCCCCCATGTGATAATTTCTTTAAAAAATGTCTCTTCTATTATCTCTTTTATTCTCCTATCCCAAATACGTGTTAGTGCGTTGGTGGTATAGTGGTGAGCATAGCTGCCTTCCAAATACCTGTCAGTCATATTGAATGTCTTGGGCTCCTTTCTATATTTTTATCTTTTTATGTGTCTGAAGTTCAATTTGCACAGACAGTTTTGCCTATTTTCAATCTATGAATCCTGTCTTTGGATATTTCCAATTTGCTGTTAAATCCATCAATTTATTCCTTAAATTCAGTTGTTTTGTTTTCAGTTTTAGAATTTTCATTTTATGTTGCATCTCTACTGATGTTCTCATTCCTCTCTTATACTTTCTTCAACAGATTATTTACAATTATTTTAAAGTAGAGGAATTTTGGTTCAATAGTTGAGTGAGTCCTTTTCAAACTGTTTATATTTTAGTTATTTCTCTAGTTTTTGCCTATGCTTCCCTCCCATAATCCTGATAGTTTTTGACTGACTGTCAAAACTTATAAAAATTATAAAGATCAATTATACCTTAAATATTTATCGATAGAGAATATATTCATAATTATATTAATCAAATTAGAAACTGAACAAATTTCAGAACTGGGATCTCAATCCTCACAGAGCTGATCTGTTTCTGTTTAACATTATGCATAATTCCTAGGGAATAGTCCTTTAGCATCTCATAGCAGACCTGTTAGGTAAGAAAGACAACTGGTTTTCTATTATATAGATAGTGGAAATAAAAACAATATATGAATATATATTAGTTGACTGGAATTTTATCTGTTTGTGTGTGTGTACTGCTAAGGATCAACCCAAGACCTTGAGCTGCATCTGTAGTCTTTTTTTGATTTTGAAAAAGATTCTTTCTATATAGAGCATACTGGCCTCAAACTCATGATCCTCCTGAGTAAATAAATTATAAGTGTGCACCACCATTCCAGATGCGATATCAAAGTTTGATTTCTTCAGCTTTTTCCCACAAGACTATGTCAAGTTGATATTTGATGTTTTAGGATACAAAAGAAGAAAATGAAATGAAACAACTGATGTTCCATTTGTAGAGACTCAGATCTCATAGTGAATATCTCAATAACTATTTACCCAATTTTTATACAATACAATTTTCTTTGATTCTTAGTATTCATTCTTTTCTATTTTTGTTCTGCTTCTGTTTGTTCTCTTCTTTATACTTTGGGATCTCATTCACATTGGCACAACTGTAGATAGGGACTGACTGAAAAAAAGCCCTTAAATTTAAGTTCCAAGGAGCCTAAGCTCCAATATGGGAAGAATGGTGTCTTTAACTTGTAAATGCTATTTGTAATGATTAAAGAATACTTTTAAACACAATACCCAAGGAGCTTGTATTTTTACCATCAATTGCCTTACTAGTGAAAATGGATGGTAACTGAAGGTCTACTTTACTGAGTTCTTCCTAAGTCTTCTCAGATTCCCTGAAGGTTATACTAATAAGAAACTAGCTTTTTAATATGCTAAATTGGATTTGGAAATGTTTTCTAGAAGCTACATTACCGAAACTAATACAACCCCTTCCTGTGATTTATTTCTTAGATCTTATAGGCTATATATGCTATATATATATATGTGTGTGTGTGTGTATATATATGCTATTTATATGCTATATATAATAAGATAAATATATAATACAAATACATATGGGTATATTATTTATAATATATGTTATATTAGTATATAATATATAAGGTAAATATATAATAAGATATATAGCATGTATATAACTTATTTATCTTATTTATTAATTTTCTTCTTTTACTGGAATATAAGCTTCATGAGTCTGAAGGCAGGAGTTTTGTCTATATTGTTCGCTGATAAAATCCTAAATATACCTAAAAGAAGGTACCCAATGACTATGTATTCAATGAATACATGGATCAATAGATTAACAAAATGAAATGATGAATAGATGTGAATGAATGGCTCCTAGTTAAAGTATTTTAGGCTTGAATAAATGAAACAAATATGGAACAGATATAATTTTCTTCTCTCTGATACATGAAACTTAAAACAAATGAGCCATTCTAAATATATTTGCCCACAAAGTAAATTTCTAGCCATCACAGAAAAATATACAAGACAAATTATTGTCAGGTGATACAAGAATAAATAATAACAAATGGAAAATTACATACGTTTCTTGGAACATGTTAATGAATTAGTGCAGAACTTTGGAATAAATTATAGTTATTTTATTGATGAAACAATAATTCAATAAACTTAACTATTCAACTATCTAAATGATCTATCCATTACCCAGTTCATACATCCCTCCTACCCATTTGTTGATAAGCTATTGATATACAAGGCACTAAAGATACAAAGTTGAATAAAACATGGACTGTCTTCAATTCTTTCCTGGTCTAAGGAGGAAGATGAGTTAATTACATTATTGTTTCATTCATAAAAGAAATTCTGTTTCAATGCAATGAAATATCTGAAGGAGAAAAGAGCTTTCTTCTTTTGGGGTTTTATGATATACTAGGATTTGAATTTAAAGCCCCAACCCTTTAGGGAAACAGCTTTCATTATGTGATTCTTATGCCTCCATGTAATTTATCTATAGTTATATCCTTCTTCAACAACTGGAATAGGTATTTAATATTTAAATCCGTGCTCACTTTTTAGGCTGAAAGTCAGAGAACATTACCTTTCTAATATTACAGCTACTAGTGTGTATGCTTTCAGAGACTGAAACTATCTGTTAGTATTGAAAAATGGTGTTTGTTATTCATGGAATGTTTCCCAAAAAGGAAGCATGAATGATATTTTATTGGCAGCAAACGCCCTTTGTTTGTTATAAGAGAATGTTACAGCCCCACTGGGCTGTCTCCATGTTTAATAGACCATAAAATTGAAATTCCCACCCTGACCTCTAAAGAGATGAGATGAGTCAGAAAGTGACTCATTCTCTAATCAGTTGGAAGAACAACCTTTACTGTCATTTGCCTTGGACTGGGTAAAAGTAAAGAGATTTTGTTTCTGAAGCACTGAACTGATTACAGCAAAGCCTGGTGGAGGAAAGGAGGCTACCTGTTAAAATGAGCTGAGCCCTCCCTGAAATTTTCTCCAACCTTCAGATTCCAACCAGTTGGCTGCTGCTGTACGTCTAGGTTTAAAATTAATTCTGTAGAAACAAAATGAAAGAAATCTTGACACAGCCAATTTGTTCAGTTTGCTATCTTAATGAGATCAATGAAACTCCAGAGCATTATGTTTGCTCAGATGGTTGGCATCTAACACAAGGCACCCAACTGAGCCCTGAAAGACCCCGAAACTAAGAGACATGAAAGAAAATAAAAAATAAAATACATCTCATGTGATTTTAAGGAGCTGATCTTATATTCTAGTCACATTAAGACACCAAAAACTGCTGTGTCCATTTAGCTATTTTTGTCTTTTTAAAGTAGGAAGAGTCTGATATTTTTGGTGAATTCTAATGATTATTAAAATATATAAAAGATAACTGAAATATGGCCAGGTGCTAGTGGTTCATGCCTGTAATCCTAGCTATTTAGAAGGTTGATATCTGAGGATCACAGTGCAAAGCTAGTCTGGGCAGTAAAATCCCCGAGACTCTTTATCTCCAAAAGCCAGTAGTGGAGCTGCTTGAGCAGAAAAGCTGGATAGCACACAACCTCTGAGCTCAAGGCCCAGGACTGGCAAGTGCACATGTGTGAACACACACAACCACACACACACACACAGTAAACAATTCTGGTATAATCTTATTTAAGTGTTGGCAGTTCTAGGTATATGAGGCATAGTTGATACGGAGGCCCATTTCTCTGTGGCATGTGGACTTAAATTGTCAGACTTTCTCTTCTCATACTTGAAACTGCTTCCAAACAAACTACTCCAACCCAGATGATGATGATGATGATGATGATGATGATGATGATGATAACAACAATAATAACAATAAAATTTCTCTTGTGAACATTGAATTTGAATCTCATGATTTTCATGTCATAAAATATAATTTTGACATTTTAAAATCATTTAAAATTGTGAATTAATAATGTGTGAGTTGTACAAAATAGAGGTGGAGTAAATTTGGACCATAGAGCTTCATTGTACTTGTAAATCTCTCTTATTTATCTTCTTACAAATCTTCTTACTAGCAGAAGTCTTTTCTGATTAAATATTAAAGCCAATACATTTCTGTGTTTAATCATAGTTATTTTCTAGTACCATCTTAACAAATGATTGTAACCTAGCAACTTAAAACAATGCAAAGTTATCTCATAATTTGACAACTTGGGGACCTAGATTGGCTTGCTCTTTTTCTCTGCTCCAGGTTCCACAAGGCTGAAAGCAAGGTGTTAGCTGTGTGAGTTGGAAAAAATGGATTTCCAAACTCATTCTTATAGACCTGATCCAGTTCCTTATGTATGTAGAAATGAGATCTCCATTTTCTTATGGGTTTTCATTTAGAGTTGCCTTTAACTTCTAGAAACTTCTGTCTCTGCTCTTTGACTCTAAATCTCTACGTCTCAGTTTTTTCAGCATGTCATGTCTGTTCTCGCAATCCGACGTCCTTTTTTGCAGTGTCTTGACGTTCTTACCCTTCTTCCCTCTGTTTTTAAAGGTTCATGTGATTGATTACTTTGGGCCCATTTGAATAAGGCAGGATAAACTTGTTATTTTAAGGTCAGCTAATTAGTAACTTAATTCTGTCTGTATACTCTGATGTCTAGATCTGTGTTTGATTGATAGTAATCTTGTAAGGACATCTTTAGAATTTAGATCGCCACAATTACCACCTGGATTTCCAACATAAACAGTGACTTGGAAGTCTGTAGATTACTGGAGGTGTACCTCAAAATAATTTAACCTATTCAATGTTTTGGTTCGGTAGGTTAAATCATAGATGTGGAACATTCTATATCATATTTTATGAGATGTATGCACTATGCCCTTATCTTTATTTATGCTTTCTCGAAGGTTAATATTTTTAACTTCTTTCCCATTAGTTGAACTATGTTTCATATATTACTTGGTTTTGTGTACTGTATTCAGAAACAAACTTTCAATTGCTGTGTGGAATAAGGTTAACATACTTTTCTGAGTAATTTTTATTTAGGGGATCTACTTGTTAACTTATTAGAACAATACAGTTGCTAAAGTCTTGGGGCTATAATACTCTGGGACCAGAAATCTTTTATTTGACCTTTAGTTGCTTTTCCTCAGACACCATTACAAACTTAGCAGAAGTCCTTGCTACTTCTGATCCTTAGTGACTGAAGTATCTGTAACTTTTTTTCATCCCTCATCACAGTGGAAACCTGATTTATCTCTTCATCATTTCCTATTCTATCTACTTTAGTAACATCCTAATTGGCCTTCTTGCTCCTGGTTTTTCCCTTTTTCATATGCTTTTCCAAGATTATATCATCTAATTGGAACTTTAAGTTCTCCATTGCCTCCAGAAGGACGTTTCAGCTCCTGAGAATGGCATTCAAAGATTTTCATTACATAACCCAATCCTTTCTTTCAACCTCATTTTCCACTACAGTCCAACATTAACTGTTTACTCCCATCACACAGACCTGAACTAACCATTGAAATTACATGTGGTTAGAAATATGTTTTGACTAATGGATGACTTTTGTGGTTGTTAACATCCTTGTTGTATACCTGCAAGTTATAGCAGCACAGCAACTCCAAGTTATACTCCAGGTATCCTAAGTTGTTCCACAAATATTTACTGAGTATAATGGAAAGTGCTATTTCTAGAGAGGACAAACAACATAATCAAGGCCCTAAACTCCTGTTTATGATAATAATGAGGATTGTCAAGATATGAAAAGAAGGCTAACTTAACTAATGGAGGAATAATCATTCATTTAAAAATATTATTTGAAGAGTGGATTGGCACAATCAATGCATGATATATACATGTGTGAAAATACTACAGTGCATCCACCATCATTATATAATGAATATATGTTAATAATTATAATTAAGTATTTTAAATTTACCTGAAAGCACAAGACACTCTTGTAGGTTCTTGGGGGAAAAATGAATGAGACAGAGAACATCTCTCATGGAGCATATAGCCCAGTACACATGAGAAAATATGGCCAGAAATAACTCTAAAATAAAGTTAAAACTGTTATAGATGATAGAAGTGCAAATAAAGATGAGTGATTATAGACATTTCAGGAGGGGAATAGGATATGATTTAATATAACAATTGCAGGTTGTGGCTAAATGATGGATGGGACCCTTTCTCATCTTTAATATTCAATTACAAAATCCAGGGCAGGTACTTCTACCACCTGCACTTTGAATTTGTCTCCTTCTCTGTGATAGTATTACCATTGCCCTAGCATTTCCTTTCTTCTGGAACATTGTCATGGCCAAGCTATCTCTTTGCCCCATTCTCTACTAGTCTAGTGATACAATATTATATCAAGGAATCTTTCTAATATAGAGTCCAATTATTGACTCTGTGACATTCAGAAATCTCATTTGTTCATTGTTCTGACTGATGATTTTTGACCAAAAATAGTGGTTAGAAATAGTGTTTAAAACAAGTTTTAGGGTCAACTATTCAAGATGGGATTCTGACTTTATTGCTTACCAGCTATGTGATAATGAGACATTTTCTTGCTATCTCAATTTCCTCATCTCTAAAAAGTGGGCAATAGTTTTTATGAAGGGTGTTATCTTGGTAAAAATAAAGTATGAAGAGTAATTTCCAAGTGTATACCAGAGAATACATAGTATGCTTAATTAATACAGCAGTGGCCACTACTATCATACAATGCTCCAGAGCTTGAGATAGATTCTTTAAACAGTTGGTGATTTTTTGTTAATTACACACCTAAATAACTGAATCTTAATACTGCCTCCTTTCCCCATGAGTAGGCAGCTAAGGATTATAACTGGAGAATGGTTTTTGGAAGAAAAGGCAAAGCGTTTCAAGCAAGTCAATGTTCTGGGCACTGAGGTGGTGCGACAATCTATCTTAAGAAGAAGTCCAGGTAACTACTATAATAATTTGGGTTCAAAATTTTTCATCTTCATTTTAGTGGATTAAATACCTTCCTGATATATTTGTTTTTATCAAATGAGCATAGTTGGGTTTTCTAAGCCCCTTATACACCCCACAATTCAATAACGTGATATCTAAATCTATGCACAAATGAAGAGTAGTTAGTAAAAATAAAAGTCATACTTGTTTTTCATCTATCTGACAATGAAATTTTCAAAGAAATCATTCATCTTCATTACAGATAGTTCTGTTCATGAATATATTTCTAATATTTTACTCAATATTTAAGCAGAATCAAGTCCTCAAAAATGAATAAAAGGAATGTAAAATACATTCTCTTTGGGGAGTAGATACCTCTGGGATAGGGGAGGATGAAAGGAGATGGTGTAGAGGAGTGATATAGTTGGGGTACTCTATGTACACATGTGACAGTAGAACAACACATCTTGTTGAAGTTGTTTCAAGAAGGGGAAGTAGGATAATGGAGAGTGATAGAGGTGTGAATTTGATGGTGGTGCATTGTATGTGTATACAGTGATATCACAATTAAACTGCTTTGTACAATTAGTATACAAGCAATTCTTGAACTTTCAAGAACTTTTATTTCAAATTTCTTTTAAGTGTAGCTTTTTCTTGTCTTTGGTTCTGAATCATTGACATTGTCCACTGCATCCCTATCTGCAAATTAGGAGTACTGGGCAATGCAAAGGTTTGTCACAATGACTAGGTTGATTCCATGTCATTTAGTGGGCAGTGACCAGAAATGCCAAATCACCTAGAATGCATAGGACAACATTGGTCAATGGAGGATTATACTGTAACCAAACACAACACCTAGCTTGATAATGTTTTTTTGTGAACATAAAATGCAATTTAATTGGTCAGTGTGGAATGAAACTTGTGTTTGGGAGTAAATTTCATATGCAGGGTATAATAAAGGCAGAGTAGACATAATTTGGCTGGTTTCTAGGCTATCTCATCTTTCCTTTTCTTTTCTTTCTTTTTTTGCCAGTCCTGGGGCTTGAACTCAGAGCCCAGGCACTGTCCCTGAGCGTCTTTTGCTCAAGGCTAGCACTCTACCACTTGGGCCACAGTACCACTTCCTGCTTTTTGTGTATGTGGTACTGAAGAATTGAACCCAGGGCTTCATGCATGCTAGGCAAGCACTCTGCCACTAAGCCACATTTCCAGCCTTCTATCTTTCATATACAGATCAATGGCCTTGCTTCTCCAAGTCTGGCAAGAGATTTGAGAGTCTTAGAAGTGATTCTCATTCCACTTCTGGGTGAAGTACTCACAAGGAAGGCTCTTTGCAGATAAATAACATCAAATTTAATCTTCCACACAGAAGAGTAGGTTTAGAATTGTATAGTCAGTGATGGCCACTTCCTCCATCTGAACTACAATGCCTTCCAGTGTGTGAACTGTCCCTCAAATCACAAGATATGTGCGCAGATGCCTGTTCTCCCAAAAAGTCTGGTTTATGTACTCAGAAATCGATGTATCACTACTATAATTACATGCTAAATGTAGTGATGCACATCTGTAATCTGAGGCAGAAGGATCTAACATTCAAATGCAATGTTACTTTTGTACATTACTTTTGCATCTGCCAGGGCTGCATTGTGAGAGTTTGTCTCAAAACCTAAATGAAAAAAGCAGTAATCTTATGTTTAATCTCAGGCTTTAGAGATTTAGAGTTCTCTAAAATACAGAATATCTGCAGAGGGATGATGTATTTGTTCCTCTATTGCAGTCTCTCTTGGAAAGTTGTACTTGGTCTTAATTATTTGGAGAATATTCATTGAATTAAAAATAACAGTACCTGAAATAGTTGGGATTGGAATATTGTTGCAAATTATCATAGTACACCAGGAAACTGAAGACAAAATAGAAAATTACTTTTGTTTCTGACTGCTTTGTATGTAAATTTGTCTTCTATTTTAATGAGGATCAGAAGAAATACAAAGCCAAGAGCAAGCCCGCCAGAATGCAGAAAAGTCTGACACTTCATCTCATATTGGACAGAAGACCAGCCATGATGGTCCAAAGCGAAAGGGGTAAGACATTTTATCCAGGGAATTATTAATCTTTATTCCAGAAACCTCTGAAATAAATAGTCCTTGTATTTAAAGTCTAGTGTCACTTCAGTGACTCAGCAGTGGTTATTGAACCTAGGTAATACTATCTTGACATTCTCCTCAGAAAACGTTTTAATTACTTTGAACATTAGATAAGAGTCCCCACTGACCTGAGCATGTAAGATTTCTCCTTCCTTTTGACATCTCTGATCTGCCATCAAATGGTTTCCATTATTTCTTGGCATAAATTCTCATGTCAGGGCCAGATTTTGGCCAATTTTTGGTCACTGCCATTGTGGTAGAATGTCAGGACTGCTTTCTTCCACCCCGAGTGCAAATATGTATACCCAAATCAGGAGGCAAAGATGTATAGCTCTGTGCTAGAACACTTGCCTCGCATGTGCAAGGCCACAAATTCCATCCCTATCAATATGCTCAAACCAAACCAGGCACTGGTAGCTCATGCCTGTAATCCTATTTAAGAGGCTGAGTTTCAAAGCCAGCCTAAATAGAACAGTCTTTGAGACTCCATCTCCAATTAACTAGCAAAATGCCAGATTGGAGGCATGGATTAATGGTAGAGTGTTAGCCAAGAGCCAGAGTGTGAAATCATGAGTTCAAGCCCTGATTCTCGTTAAATAATAGTAATTATAATAATAGTAATAATAATAATAATAATAATAATAGGGATAATAGAAAAACACATCATATTTCAGGGATGATCCTTATTTGAATTTATGCCTCTCAGTCTTCAAGGAACACAACATCTATGTGTGTGTGTGCGCACGCGCGCATGTGCACGCATGCATGCCAGTACTGGGACTTGAACTCAGGGTCTGGGTGCTGTTCCTTAGCTTTTCTGCAAGGCTAGCAGTCTAATAATTGAGACACAATTTCACTTCCAACTTTTTGTTGGTTGCTTGGAAATAAGATTCTCAGACTTTCTTGCCCAGGATGTTTTTGAACCATGATTGTGTGTGTGTGTGTGTGTGTGTGTGTGTGTGCGCCCCAGACCTAGGGCTTTAACTCAGGGTCTGGATGCTGTCCTTGAGCTTCTTTTGCTCAAAGATAGCACTCTATCACTTGAGCCACAGTGCCATTTCCAGCTTTTTCTGAGTAGTTTATTGCAAGAAGAGTCTGACAGACTTTTCTGCCTAGGTCAGCTTCAAATTGCAATCTTTGGATTTCAGCTTTCTGAGTAGGATCACAGGTATGAGCAACCAGCACCCGGCCAAACCTTGATTCTTAAATCTCAACCTCCAAATTAGCTAGGGTTAAAGGCATAAGCCACTAGCACTGGGCTACATTTATTCTTAAGCTTAAGTGTTATATCACCTAGTTAAAACTCAGGTTTTCTTAAGGAAAATATAATCACATTTGACCACCTCAACTTAATTCAGAAAGCAAATACATGTATCAAGTTCTAATAGTAATGGAAGGCAATATACAGAAGGCCAAGATGGAAAAAAGCACTTGGAACTGAGGGCAAGAATGTCCCATCAAGGGGCTGGGAATATGGCCTAGTGGCAAGAGCGCTTGCCTCGCATACATGAAGCTCTGGGTTCGATTCCCCAGCACCACATATATGGAAAACGGCCAGAAGGGGCGCTGTGGCTCAGGTGGCAGAGTGCTAGCCTTGAGCGGGAAGAAGCCAGGGACAGTGCTCAGGCCCTGAGTCCAAGGCCCAGGACTGGCCAAAAAAAAAAGAATGTCCCATCAAGTCAGAAGAGTAATCCCCAAAAGGCAAATAAAGACCGAAAGAAAACTTGCTTCTTCACAGCCCTCCAAAGACTTTGCATTCTGTTACTGCTGCAGCTCTTGGCCAGTTGTGTGGCCAAGGCAGTGAAAGTTCTAATAGGTACATTCATATGCTTTTTTCAAAGTAGTGAGTGTGTTGTTCTTTCAGCAGAAGCCTACATGAAATTCTGACAATGTCTGTGCCTTAACCAGGCTCTGAAAGAAGTCTCCACATTTTTTTTTGAGAATCCCGAACTGTGGATGGGAATGAAATCTAAATGTCATGTAACAAACTCTTATGACGAACCACTTCTACATTAATTAGCAGAAATCAATGAGGAAAACATGATTTAGTCTCCTAAGTATCTTGTCCTAGATATTGATCTTCCTATCACTTGAAATCCATTGATTTTTCCTCAGAATCCCCACAATGTCATCGTATGTATGTGCATCTCTCATCATCTTATACTCTCTCTGACCTTCCTCTCTTTCTAACTAATACACACATTTAGTTGTGAGCTCTTTCAGTGTTAGACTTGTGGCTCATTTACTTTTGTGTTACAGCATCTGGCATAGTGCAATTGATGGCTTTAAAAAAACTCTTTTTAAGGAATCCATGTCTCTTGATAAGTAGCTGACTTAGAAGTAGTGGCTTAATAAGTACCTCAGAGCCCACAAGTGCTGATGGAATCTATCATTTGCAGACCACAACCCAGGCATCATAGAGAAGGCTACTGGGCTAAGGAAAACTTGGAGTTAGGAGACAATAACTAATAACAACTACAAAGCATTAATCCAAATTCTGAACCCTTCAAACCATTATAGCACTGGGCTGAGCCCTCCTGGAACCTAAAACTGGCATTTGTAGTTTTCAGGTTTCAAGGGATATAGCTAGAGGAGAGAAGTTCACATTTTAAAAGTTACTGAGTATTAAATTATTTCAGGAAAACTAAAATGGCAGTATGAGATGTGGACAGCTTCTGTAAATATGGTAGTGTGTTAATCACAAGAGATGCCATAAGGCAATTAATAAGTATTAAATGATTGGGGTGAGAGGAATCATCAAGAACGACATCAGAAGGTAAGTGGGCCATAAGGAGGTTGATGGGACTCAGGATGTCTAAAGGGAGAAAGAGTGAGTCCCTGAAGAGGAGATATCTTAAGTGAAGATGCAGAAATGGGGACACAAGGTTGTCAGAGGAGCACAGAATGACATTATATTAAGTGCCATTCTCACCAAAAATGTAGTGTTCCCGTAGAATGAAGCTTCTGACACTTTGACAATGGCATTCTTCTTTGAAGTAGCGACAACTTAACAGATTCTATTAAGATTTTCCCAGTACCTTTGGAATCTAGCTTTTATATTTTTTGTCTAGAAAATTGGTTGCCTGCAAACAAATAAACTAGTCTCTTCCAATGCTACCCACAAAAGAATACAGCTTTGAGGTTTTATTATTGAAGTGTATTTGGAAATAGCCTTGTTTGGGGGACTCAGATTCCTTTAATTTAGGTTCCTTAGAAGCTGTGGTCCAAGTCCCCATTGTACAACCACTTAAAGATAATAAAAAAAATATTAAGTTTTAAAATACATACTATGATTTAAGTTCCAAATAAATGTAGTGAAATAGGTGTGGTGGTGCAGGCATATAATCCCAGCACTTTGGAAACTAGTGCACACCTATCATGAGATCAAGGCTTTATTAGAGAGTTCTAGGCCACTTTGGGCCACATAAAGAGACCCTGTCTCAAAAAAACAGTTAAAACACACTAATAAGTGAGGAGATGGAAATGCAATTCGATTTCATCTGACACAAAGCACTCTGCTATTCAAGTTCATTACCACAGGGGGAAATATCATGGAAGAGACAGAAATGATTTTCATCATAAACATTCAGTCATTCATTCCACAAACATTAATTGGGTTCTGGTATGTGGCGAGCATCATTCTAGGATCAGGAAATGTGGTAGTGAATGAGAAAGACAATCACTGCTTTCATAGAGCTACAGTATAACAAGCTGCTACTGAGTTCATCCCAGAGCATCATTCCCTCTCTGAGCAAGACAAGTGCAAGCTCCATATTCACAGCATCCTTGCAAATAGACCCAGCCCAAGAGATGCTTGTTTCTCCTCAGGTAGCAGTGGCCAGTGAGTTGCTTAGTGAGGACACAGACGGCTTACCAGAAAGCCACATAGTCCTGGGAAATACTATTACCAATTGTACTGAGAAGTACCCAGAACCCCTCAGTCCCAGTGCTCCTAAGTTAAAGAACCATTCATTTCTGAAAATACTAGCAGTTAAATTTTTTCATTGAGTGTCAGTGCCAGGGATCGAACACAGGGGCTCTGAGTGCTAAACATGCTCTCTATGTCATTCAAAATTTTGAGAGGCTATCATCATCATCATCATCATCATCATCATAATCATCATCATTATGTAGTTGTACAAAGGGGTTATAATCCCATAAATTATAAGTATAATGCATCTTGGTCAATGACAACCTCTCCTTCTTTCTCCCCCATTTTTCCCTCCCATCCCTATCCTCAAGTTACATAGTTAATTGTTTACATAAAGTTCTTTGAATATAAGGACTATATCTGCTCATCCCACCCTTCCATTTTTATTCCTTTCTTTTTTCCACTCCCCAAAACATGTTTCTTCTATCTATGTTTTGATAAACAGTTTTTCATAGGAATTAAGTCTTTGGATTTCTCTCCTAAGCACACCCTCATGTAGTCAGTTTGTTGGTGCGCAATTGCATTTTGCCTTGTATATATTATGATGTATAGTTGTATTTTAGATCTAGACTCCAAACATAAAATAAAACATGCGCTGTTTGTTTTCCTGAGCCTGGGTTACTTCACTTAACATGATTTGTTCTAGGTCTATCCATTTCCCCGCAAATGAGATAATATTATTCTTTGTAATGGATGAGTAAAACTTCATTGTGTATAGGTACCAAATTTTCTTGATCTAGTTATCCATTTTAGGGCATCTGGGTTTTTTCCATAACTTGACCATTGTGAATATTGCAGCAATGAACATGGATATGCAAGTGTTTTTAGTCTTTACCATATCCTTACTTGTAATGCTCTGGGTCGATGCCCAAGAGTGATATGGCTGGATCAGAGTAGTTCTATGTTTAGTTTTTTGAGGAATCTCCAAACTGCCTTTCAGAGTGGTTATACAATTTTACATTTCTACCAGCAGTAAAAGGGTTCCTTTTTCCCCACATCCCCTCCAGCATTTGTTGTTCAAATTCTTGATGTTGGCCAGTATAACTAGGTTGAGATAGAATCTCAGTGTTGTTTTGATTTGAATTTCCTTTAATGGCCAGGGGTGTGGAACATTTTCTCATATGTTTATTGATCATTCTTCTTCTGAGAAGTCTCTACTTGGCTCCTGTGCCCATTTACTGATTGGGTTATTAATTCGTGGGGTTAGTTTCTAGAGTTCCTTGTATATTTAGGATATGAAGGCCTTGTTGAATCTATAGCTGGTAAAGATCTTCTCCCAATCTGTTGGCTGTCTATGTCCTGTGCTGCTTATAAACTTCTTAGTTTGATGTAATCTCATTTTATTTTCTGTGCCACTGGCACAGTCTTCTGAAAGTTTCCGATTATGCTGATAAATTCCAGTATTTCTCTTACTTCAACTTGTAGGAGTTCCAAATTGTGGATTTTGTGATTTTTGCGTGTGTGTGTGTGTGTGTGTGTGTGTGTGTGTGTGTGTGTGTGTGTGTGCTGGTACTAGAGCTTGAACTCAAGGTCTGGATGCTATTCTTTAGCTTTCGCCCTTCAAGGCTGATGCTACACTACTTGAGCCACTGTTATATTTCTGGCTTTGTTTTTGTGGTTAATTGGAGATTTTCCTGCTCTGGCTGTTTTTTTTTTTCTTTTTATTATATCTTTTTCATAAAGGTGATGAACAGGGATGGGCTATAGTTATATAAGTAAGGTAATGAGTATATTTCTTTTTAAACACTTACTCCCTCCCTCATTTTCTACTGCTTACCATTCCCCACTCCCCTCCCCACAGATTGTAAAGCTCATTTCCAACATAGTGTCTACAGTGAGTATCATTGTTGCATTAGTTCATCCTTTGTCCTGCTGTTTCCATGATTCCCTTTCCCTTCTATGGATCAGATAAACTTATATACAAGACAAAGAGTACAGAAAACTAAAACAGAAAGAAAAAATAGAAATAGCTGTATACAGGACATAATAAGAACCTCTTACCTCAGTTCTCAGCCTCTTAAGTATCTAGGATTACAGGTATGAGCCTCTAAGTGTCCAACTCAAGGATTGTGTTCTTAAAGTGATATTTACATGCTTTCTTTGTATCTTACCTCTAAATGTTAATATATTTTCAGATTTCTTCTTAGCAAGTTCCGATCAGCAACCAGAGGAGAAATCATAACCCCAAGAACTGAAAGTGGGCGGAGTTACAGCTTGGATTTAGACAGTCAAAATCTTCGGGGTTTAAAGTCAGCTCCTGGTTCAGACAGGTAAGAGAACACAGAATGACAATGGGAATAGCCTGAGGATTAGGTTGGTAAATAGCTAAGTAGGGCTTCTAAGTGTCTGTAAAGAATTGCTGCTTGGAGAGCTAACATATAATACAAAAAGGTAGGAAGATTTTTTAAGTTGAAATGGAAAGCATTTACCTTCCTTCTGGATTATATCTATTGGTACCATTATGTCACTTGCAAGGATGCAAATTTATGTTTAGGGACTAAGGGATGTAGTTCAATGGTCAAATCAATTCTTTCATTTATTTCTTCTGTTACTAAGAATATTTTATTAGTATACACTCATTTTACAAGTGATATTTTATTGAGGCACTTGCACATATGCATACAGTGCACTCCAATCAAACATCCCTCCATCACTTCACCTTTTTCCATCTCCCACTCACCTTATAACAATTTCAACAGTTTTCATTGTTCTATTTGTTTGCACCAGTCCTGAGGCTTGAACTCAAGGCCTTGGCACTTTCCCTAAGCTCTTTTGCTCAAGGCTAGCACTCTACCATTCAAGCGACAGCTCTACTCCCAGCTTTTTGGTTGTTAATTGGAGATAAGATTCTTACGATCTCAGCCTTCTGAGTAGTTAGGATTATAGGTGTGAGCCACTGGTGCCCAGTTCATAGTTCTCCTTTTACTCTTTTCCTTACAATTGGTACTTGCCCTCCCCCAACAGAGCCTGGTTTACTTTCATCTTATTTATTTATTTGTATATTAATTGTATTGTATTAAGTGTATATTAATTGCATCAGCGTTTTCACCATATTATTATGAGTATGGATATAGCTTATGTTCTCCCTTTTCCATCCCCACTGTACCCCTATTCTTTATACACAGGCACAGTGTATTTCTATACTATTCACTCTCCATTATTCTCTTTCCCTCTCTTACCTCCCTGTTCTTCCCTCAAACAGTCAAATAGTATCATGTTCTGTATGTGTATATATGTATGTGTATATATATATATATATATCTTCCTCTATTATAGTACCTAAAAATAAACCTCTAGGTTTCATACAAATTTTTGCAGCTTTCAAAAACATTAATAACAACTCCAAAAGCAATACTTGAAAAAACATTTGGTGTAAACCAACTGAACAACACATGGGACTGAGGGAGGAGGTAACAAACAGTACAAGAAATGTACCCAAGGTCTAACGTATGAAACTGTAACCTCTCTGTACAACAATTTGACAATAAATAAGAAAAAGAAACATTAATAAGTGCATCACTTGAGTTGTCACAGGATTTTCCATAAATTCCATTTCCTTCTAGTTCTGCCTCCTCTGATTTTCAGAGGGAACAAGAATCTCCTATGCACATAGCTATCTCTTGTCAGGAAAGTGAGGACAAATTGCAGTAATAGCCAGGAGCATAGTCACTTCGAATCAGATTCCATTTTCTTAAAGTCAAGGCTTTTTTTTATGATTCATGTGTCAAAGCTAGCGATGAGGCATAAAAGATCTACCCTGGTTCATTGGGGTATCCAAATGTTAACTCCTCTGTTTGCTTGGAGATGCAGTAATCTACTAGTTCAGGCACTAAAATTGCCAGCCTTTTTTCTTTTTTCTCTTTTCCTTAGATCCTCTAAGCAGAATTGAATTCTCCTTGTAATCTTTCTAATCCTTTTCCCCCCATGGTGCTGGAGATCAAACCCACACATTATAATATATTTTAGAATAATGACCAGAATACTTCTCCAGAGGTCCACTCTTTTAACTATTGAGTTATTTCCCCCCATGGTGACTCACCCTGCCTGCCTCTTTTTATCATGTGTATCACAATGGTGCAAGACACTATTACTTTTTTGTAAAACTCTGCAGAAAAAGATTAAAAATAAATTTAAAAAAATCAGTTATTATCCACTATCAAGCAATGTACTAAATACTTCCCCAAATTCCAAGACTACTGATAAAAATTTTATGATAAAAATTATAAAAAATGCTTGTCTGCCCTTGAATAGTCTTGGTTGGCTTCCCTTCTATGCTGTATCCCAGAATACTTTCTCTTCTTTTGAATTTTTTATTTAATTTTCTTGTCAAAGTGATGTACAGAGGGGTTAGAGTTACATACTAAGGTAGTGAGCACATTTCTTGTCATACTTGTTACCCCCCCTCCCTCATTTTTCTCCCATCTTTCCTCCCTCCAGCCCTCCCCCCCCCAAGTTGTACAGTTAATTTTCAACATACTGTCTTGTGAGTATCACTGTTGGGTTGGTTCACGCTTTAACCTTTCTTTCACCATTTTGATGTTCCTCTTCACGTTCCTAATTTAGATAAATGTCTATACAATACCTAGGATACCGAAATCAAGTACAGTAACATCAGGGAATAAATCATAAGAAAGAAAAAAGAAAAAATTCACATAGTACATTAAAACAACAACAATAAAAATACTTCTTTTTTCCATATCTTGAAGTTCATTTTGCTTAACATCATCTTATATGATCATAAGTACATAGCTATTGAGCTATTGTGATCCTTTGCTAGGACCAACACAGATGCCCCTCCATAGATGAATGGATCGAGAAAATGAATGACATCACCCCATTCGTAAGGAACTGGAAAGACTTGGAAAAAATCATATTAAGTGAAGTGAACCAGACCCAAAGAAACAGATTCCGTGGTTTCCCACAGTGGTAATAATTAATAAATGTCCAGAAAACTTTCCATTAAAAAATCTCATTTTTTTATTGTTAGACTACTGACTCTAAGATAATAGTGACAAAAATTATTTGGAAGTGATACACAGCTCAGTTTGTGTTGCTCTCCAGGACTCTGAACCATCTTGGCTGGCATTTAAGAGGGACAATGTAGAAAAGAGGAAATAGAGTTGTTTGTTTAACAAAGAAGCTAAAACTCCAAGCTTATTAAACAAGATTAGATCATGCCCTTTTTTTCTAACAGTTACTCAGCAAGAATGAGGGCTATATTCCCAGTATTGTGGTACTTGAACTGTTATTCTAGAATCTATCTGCTTGGATGTACTCTCTGTGTCTTACCTACTGCTATACATAAATAACCTGAAAGTTGTAAATCCATATTATGTGCAGTTTCACCAAATACTGATGTTTTGACCCAGAGCTTTATTGTTCTTATTGTAAACTTGGGAGAAGTCCTTAAGTTGTTTATTGTTTAAATTGTGAATCCTTGAATTGGGTTAAAAGTAATCAGTAATCAGGTTTGCCTTGGCTTTAGCCTGTCAAGAACAGTGTTTTCCAATTGATACCGAGAGTAAGATGCTCAGGAGATTAGAGCAAAATGTCCCTTTCCTGGAACATGTATGTAATCACGATGATGACTCATTAAATGGACTGCCACAGTGAGATGTGTCCATTATTCCAAAATGATTCCTTACAAAATTGAGGCAGGAAGTTTCTTGTCTTTCTTTTATTCTTTTTTTTTTTTTTTTTTTGCCAGTCCTGGGCCTTGGACTCAGGGCCTGAGCACTGTCCCTGGCTTCTTCCTGCTCAAGGCTAGCACTCTGCCACCTGAGCCACAGCGCCCCTTCTGGCTGTTTTCCATATATGTGGTGCTGGGGAATCGAACCTAGAGCCTCATGTGTAGGAGGCAAGCACTCTTGCCACTAGGCCATATTCCCAGCCCTTTTCTTTTATTCTTCTTGTTCTTTTTTTCGTTTGGTACCAGTCCTGGGACTTGAACCCAGGGCCTGTGTTTCTATATTTTTATTTTATTTTCCAGTCCTGGGGTTTGTTCTCTGTGTCTGGGCACTGTCTGTGAGCTTTTGTGCTCAGGGCTGGTGGTCTACCATTTGAACCACGGCTCCACTTCTGGCTTTTCTGGGTGTTTAATTGGAGATAAGAGTCTCATGGACTTTCCTGCCTGGGCTGGTTTTGAACCCCGATCTTCAGGTCTCAGCCTCCTAAGTAGGTAGAAGAAGAGGCATGAGTCATTAAAGTGTGGCTCCTATCGTTTCTTAACTCCTATCATCTAAAGAGATAGTGATATCCTCCTCTGTGGTCTGTTACCTGACCAGCTCAGCAATTATTCTCCTTTCTCCTCCACATTCATACATTTCATGTCTTACTGGTCTTTTTTACTGGAGGAGCAGGGCTTAGGCATTTCTTTTTAAAATTCACATCATATCAGAGTGGAAATGATGATTTATTAGATGTCTAATTGATTCATCTCTTTTCAGTAATTTGAAAGCTGGGTTAGGGAAGGCTTAGCAGTCTCTCTGCTCTAAGAAGTGTATGGCAAATGGCTATTTACGCAGTGGTTGCTAGGAACTAGGCAAATGAGACTGAAGAGGTTTTTTTTTTAAGGTTGCAAATGTAAACTGAACGCTAATAAACAGAACGCTATTCAAGGGAGTGATTCTGAATCTCTTCTATGTTGTGCTGAGTAGTTGCTGTGCTATGATATGTGAGTTCTTTATCAGACAAAGATTCTAAAGCAAGCCACTTATTAATGAAATTATTTCAAGAAAAATCAGTAAAAGCCTAGGATTGGTAGAGAAGAGAGATCTAAGTAATAGTGGTATCTCAAGTGCAATCTGAGTCTAAAGATCCAGCCTAATCTCACAAGGAATCTGGACTTGAACTATGTCCCCGAGCTTTGTCCATTTGGAAGAGCTGGGCCATTGCATACTCATACCAGACAGACATTGACTATAGATACCCTCAGGTGGATCTCCAAACAATAAATAAAGATACAGAATACTCAGGTAAATTTGAATTTGAGATATACAACTTCTTAAATATATACATAATATATATTCATATATAATCTAATATTTGGATCATCCTAATTCTTAAATATTGATGATCTAAAATTCAAATTTAACAAGGAGTTCTGTGTTTTATCTGACTACTCTACAATAGGACTGAAAGGTTAAACAAAATCCAAGTCATTTGTAGGCCTCTGTCTCCATGGCCAAAGGATGAATTTCTGAAAGTGGTAAGGAAACCTTACAAGCCATGTAGAGCTATCATTCTCTCCTGGAAATAAGGTATTTTTCTATCTTTCCTCATTTATACTATTTGTGCAAAGTGAGTTGTTAACCCCACTTCACCCTGAAATGATGAATATGTTTTTTTTCATGAAAAATAAAGTTAATTTTGTCCTGAATGCAGTTTCCACTGCCATCTTTGCAATATCCTCTTAGTAGCCAGGTGAAGAGAACAAGGTGGGGATACTGGAGCTTCAATTTAGGACCAGATCCTCAAAGTTAACACTGCTTTGTCTTGTTTGTTAGATAAAGCACTCTAATGTTCATAGAAAACTCCTTACCAGACTTTAAAAATTGTTCATATGCTCTTTATCTCAATTGTCCTGTTGGAGCACGAAATTGGAAGAGTATATAAATGAATGGGCATTCTTATGTTCCAAAATTTTTTTTTATTTCTATACATTGACATTTGGATTCCATATAATGTTCATATGTTACACAACATTATTCTTTTTAAACAATTACTAAAAAATGGAAAAACTACTCTTAGCTTACTGGCCATCCAAAAATATTTAGTGGGCCCAATTCATTCCATAAGCCACAGTTTGCTAACACATACAACATATTTACTCCCTATACATAAGGTATCTTTCCATTTATCACAGTGTAAACCATGAGAACAGCTCAGCTGTCTTCATTTGAGCAGTAGGCTGAATGAAAAACATGATGGTACAAAGGATGGGGACAGTGCAGGTGGACAGATGTCTGAAATCAATGAACTTGTAGCATAGTTAATCCAATGTTTTCTAGCCTTAGGTACAGATAGGGATCACCAGGTGAGTTTTAAAACGTGCTGATGCCTAGATCCCATGCTCCCAGTTCAGTGTGATTAATGTGGAATATTGTCTGGCTATAGGGCTTTTTAACAGCTTTGTAGGTATCTCTAATGTGCAGCTAAGGTTGAAGGCCACTCATTTCACATAAGGCAGTTGGCATCATGGAATCACCAAAGAATGGGAAGTAGAGCTACATTCAACATTTTCCCCTTTTCTTTCTCATCTTTGGTATTTCTTTTCTATTTAGCAAGCTCATCTGATATTCTTTCTGACATGCTAATATTAGAATACAAATAACTAAAGTTAGGAAATTTCATATACCTCAAAAGAAATATTGAGTCTCTGTTAGACTACATTGGATCTGTGTTGGTCTTAGTGGGTGTTAATGTTTCCCATGTTAATATTGCCTTCTGAGAGCACTCATTTAACCAGCATCGTAGGCTCAACATGACAGCCACTTCAGAAAGGCCAGATCTTTGGTATTACTCTTAGGAGACCATTGTGTAAACCAGCAAGGCAACTCATTAAAGTATATTCTTTACCCTGCCCCCTATCCTTGGATCCTCTATCCAGAAATAGATACATCTGGAAAGCCATCATCAAGATTCCAGAATAGCATGGGATTATGGGCAACAAAACAGAAGGCTTTGGAAAGTATATTTCATGAGCCAAAGTAAATGAGACATATTAACTGACTAACCTAGAAAATGTGTTTTTCAGTAACCTAGAATAGCCAAGTAACCCAGACAATGACATATCCCTACACTTGGGTCCTATTAGGATTAGGTAACTATGTCGCCAGCTTGTCAGTTTTCCTGGACCACCCTTTAGCTTGCGGGTTTATTGGCACTGATTTCTAATACTTCTTATTTAAATCACAGCAACATAATATTGGAATAAAAATAGCACTTTCTTAATTAGCCTGAAACATCTCTACTTTAATTTTACTTGAGAAACCGTTTGTTTTGGCTTCCTATTTAAATGGCAAAGATTCACATATTTGATGTCATATTTTATATAACATCTAAAAGAGTTGGCACCCAAATATTTATGGTGCTGTGCCTCATTAGTCTAAATGTTTTCTTAGTCTAATCAACTGAAAGGAAAATATTTTTTTGAAGAGCTCACAGTAAATGTCAGGGACAAATATGAAAGTGTATGTCATCTTTGAGATAATGCTGCTGGCAGCAATATTTTCCAATAGCTGACTTTGACTTAGGATCACAAGAATTATTTCCTTATTACAGGATGGCCTCTTGAATTTATCAGCACAATTAATCACTTTTTATGATAGCTTCCGTATAAAGTAAGGCTTTTTGTTTCAATAAGGCTAATCCATAATGGCAATTTTGTCAAAACCACCTAGAACTAGGAAGAGCGTTAGCTCTGACACAAGGAAAAATGTCCTCATGAATCCCTTTGGTTATGACTCCTTTCTATAGGATTTATCCTTAATCTTTCTACTTTTAGTGGAGACTGTTTGTTTGATTTTTAGCTTAAAACAATGAGGAGAGTTCTGTTTTGTTTTGTTTTTCTTTGTTTGGGTTTTTTTTTTAATTACTTGAACTCAGAGTCTTGCACTTGCTCAGCTTACTTGCTTATCTGGCATTCTTGAGCCCTACTTACTTTTTACTGGTTATTTTTGGAGATAAGATCCCATGAGGGGCTGGGAATGTGGCTTAGTGGTAGAGTGCTTGCTTAGCATGTATGAAGACCTGGGTTCAATTCCTCAGCACCACATAAACAGAAAAAGCCAGAAGTGGCGCTATGGCTCAAGTGGTAGAGTACCAGCCTTGAGCTAAAAGAAGCTCAGGCCCTGAGTTCAAGTCCCAGGACTGGCAAAAAAAAATATCTCATGAACTTTTCTTCCTGGTCTATCTTTGAATGGTGGTCCTCTGAATCTCAGCCTTCTGAGTAATAAGAATACAGGCACAAGCCACCAATTCCTCTAGGAGAGATTTTTGAAGACTGTTTTGAGAGTAGAGAGTATATGATCACACCACAGCATCACCAAGCAGACCTCTAAGCTCCTAAGTAGAACACTGCAGTGAACAGAAACACTTGGAAAAGTGTGAATTTGGCTAACTACCCAGCTACTATGGTAGCAGAAGCAGGACAATCACAAATTCTAGGCCAGCCTGGGCTACAGAGATAGGCTCTGTCTTAACAAAATACTCCTTAACTGTTTTTCAGTGTTGAAATGTAGCATTTGATAGGAGGGATCAGACATTTAGAATTCTAAATGATATCAATTTCCTTAATGAGAAAATTGTATTCTCTTGTTAGAATCAACAGATAAAATTATACGCCCCTCCTGAACTGAGTTCATAGCACTGTAATTTGGAGAGCCATCTCTATAAAGAAGATGTCTGAGACCATTGTAAGCATGCTGCCCAGAAAAACTTCAAAATTCTCTTAATCAAATCCCAAGAAATGAACTCCCAGCTCTCTGCTCCTTTGGTTATCTCCCTCTTGATAACTCATTCTGATAACAAATTCTTGTTTAGAAGAACTTGATCTTATTGAAATAATGAATGAGCAGTGTGGGAAACTAGAATGTGCACAAGCTTTGGGTAGATTGACTAGTCTGTTTTTATCCTGGCTTTGTTACATACTGTGTAACAACACAGTGTGACAAACACTTCTCTTAAATTCTAATTTGTGGAAACTTTACATTTACTTAGGAAGCTCCACCTAATGAGAAAATTGTGATCACCTGAAAGGCAGGAATTGTTCTTTTCCTTCTTTCATTATTAAATAGAAATGAGTCAAGCCAATTTACCAAATGTCATTGTTTTCACAGCACATTTATTAAATGTGCACTATGAGTCAGTCAGACGCTAAAACAACAAAGAAATGAAATGTAATTTCCAATCTTTGATTAAACATATGCTGAGTGACTTTTTGAGGAATATATTGGAGATATCCTGGTAAATATGACACATAATCGGTTCCCAAGCAGTTCACAGTTGAAAGACACCAAGAACCACACCAAACAAGATACTCTATAGTCAAGTACTGAATACCTTGGCAAGACGATGAGCAAATGACAACTGGTAGAACAGATGTTGGCAAGAGGAAATGAATTCAGTGTAATGAGAGAATAAGCAGGACCATGGACTGGCTGGGAATATGTTTTGTGGACTGGGAAATAAAGTTGGAAAGGTAGGGTTAAGTTCAGTGCCAGGGACCCTAGAGTTTAGCAAATGGAGTCAAACCTAGGGTGCTCTGCAGGTTTTTGAGGAGGGTGACATGATCATTTTTTAGTAGCTCCAGAGTAACCCTTCATTTTCAAATCAGAATTTTGCTCCCTGTGTCTTTAGTTGTCACTCTGCTTCCATATTAAAGTCTGAATGAATGTTCTTTATCCTTTAGGGGAAGCACTGGTTCATCAGATCTCATTGATCAGGAGACTGGACCTTGGACCCCAAAAAGCTTCCGGAGCAATGGTGTAGTGTTGGTCACTCAGAGGTCACCAGCCCCAAGTACACGCAGCACTTCTTCAGTCAGCAGTAGAGTAAGTCCACAGATGTAAAGAGACAGCCAGCCTCTGTAACATGACCTTTTCCCCCAAGCCAAGACTGTGTTTGAGTACAGGGCATTTCAGAGCATACAGTTTATACTGTTCAACCAAGCCTCCTGAACCTTTACCTTTAAGCCACAAATCCAAAGTGAAAAGAAACAGTAAAGACAAGGCTTAGAGGTGACACTGTATGTGGGGGATTTTAAATGGCCATATGTTTTAAACTTATTCATATGTTGACCATACTAAAATTTTTCAGAGGACATTGTGAATCTGGAAAAGTGGAATATAGCAAACTCTTTAGACTTTTCTGTACATTTGTTAAAATAGCAGATCATGCATAAATGAAAGTTTAATTGCATATTAAATACAATAAATTACATTTTGTATTGCTTTTCGCTTTTAAAGGAGAAGATGAAAAAAGCACTTGGCAGAAATATTTCATTTTTACTAAATACTCTTTTGGAAGTTGTTAGAATGAATTAGCCCTTACTAGATTTTTTTAATTTCTTTTTTTAAAATTTTTATTGTCAAACTGATGTACAGAGAGGTTACAGTTTCATACGTTAGGCATTGGATACATTTCTTGTACTGTTTGTTACCTCCTCCCTCACCTTACTAGATTTTTTAAATATTTCATAATTTTTTATTGTTACTACTAGGGTGATGCACAGAAGGGTTATAATTACATAAATCAGGTTATGAGTACATTTCTTTTTGGACAATGTCAATCCTTCCTCCACTCGCTCCCAGATTTTCCCTTCCATCCCTACCCACAAGATGTATAATTCATTTTCAGATTTTTATTAAGCAATAAAGTCAATACATGTTGCTAGAATCTATATTTAGGAACTAGGAATCCTGATGAAATTGATGGGAGAAGGGGGTAGGTGGAGAGGGAGAATGATGAAAAGGGTGACTCTGATAAAGATACATTGTACATATGACAGGTTCATGCATGTTAAATTGAAAGTCCCTGTACAATTACTTGAAGCAACGAGTATTTGCTGAGGTCCCACTGTCTGATGGGTCAAGACCAAACAAATACTTCAAGAAAATAACAGAATTTGTCATGCAAATGTATGGGGCAAAGTGTCTCTTGGGCAGAGATGATACTAATTCAACAGATTACACAACCTCTATTTTTAAAGGTCAATATCCTTATTCCGCCAGTTTCTAAAACACTTCTTAAATCTTTTCAATTGTATTTGAAACTAACAAGATGTTTGGTTCTGGTTTTAAAATGTCCCAGAGACATAGCCCGGAGAACAGAACGTGTCTCTGCCATGAAAATTATACATGATATGTTTAGAATAAAATCAACCACAAATGATCATTCATATTAAGATATCTTTTTCAGTCAGTCATGCAATATCCAAACCAAACACCACACACTATTAAATGATTAACAGGTGCAGTTTACATTTAAATTGTCTTTAAAAAGGCAAAAGTTCCATATGCCAAGCAAAAGACTGAGCTTTAGAACAGGGAGGCAGCAGTGAAGGCAGTAAGCAGTTAGATTCTGTGGATATTTTTAAGGGGAAAAAAAGACATTCCAACAGATCAAATGTCAATGTGATATTTGTTTAAACACTTACTCTTGAATGTAATTGCTAAGAGAAGAGGCATATTTTAAATGTCACAAATATTTATGCTAAGCTCAGCAAGCAGACTGTTCAGTAGTCAGAAAAGCACATGGATAGTTGATGGTTATGCTCACTTTTTTGGCAACCTAACTCGAAATGATATTCAAAATATTTAGCCACATGTAAGGCGAGGGAACTGAGAAATTAGAACAGATACTGACACAAGGATGAGCAGTATTTTGAGAACCCTTCTATGCTATTCAGTAGTCCAGATTGTGTGGAACCCTCCAAGGCCTCCCATCCAATTGGGGAACATGAGGAAGGAAAGATAAGCTGGGTAGTTCAGTTTATCAATGGGTATAAAAGTATCTAAACACTATTTCAGCTAGTAACAGCTGACTATCCCTCAAATAACCCAAACAATTATTCAAGTTTGTTCTCAAAGCAAGGGTTATCTTTCAGGTACCATATGAGAAGTTAAGGGGAAAAAAAATCACCTATTAACAGAAACTGCCTTCAATGGAGTTGAGTATATTGCCTATAAATGTGTCCAGTGTTGATCTCATTCTTGCCTTATAGGTTGACTAAGGTAATTTTCCTAAGGAAAGAGAAGATAGGACCATTTTCTGTTAGAAATGAGACAGTACAGTGGTTTATGAAGCACATTTGCTCCTTCATAACAAAGAGAGTGAGGGCCTACAGTTAGTTAATAGTAAAAGTCAACAATTTCTCAATTTCTCCAATTTCTTAGCATGTCTTTGCTTCAATATTCTTTTCTGCTTTAGGAATATTTATTAACTTTAAAAACTGTTAGGACATGAATGCCTCCCACCTGTCCTCTACTGTAATGTATGTTACCTGTTCATTTTAGGCTTCATATATAGAAGCTCTAGGGCATGCATTACATGTTAATGACTCTATAATATCAATGGTCCTACTAATGTTTAATATTAACTATAGCCTGGATCACCTGTGGGAGAATCTACCATCATCATAATTGCCAATCAGGAAGTTTGTTTTACTTCATTAGAGGATTCCATGTATGAAGAACTTTTTGAAAAGATGCTGAAAACTGACCTAAACTCATTTAGCCATTTAACCTCTGTCATATTCTCTTGATAAACCCATGGCGATCAGAGGACTTGGGAGCTTGATAGCTTCTTCTATAAGGTCTTATGTGTTGGAAACTAATGAAGGAGTAAAAACAGCTGCTGAAGCCGAATTGATTAGCATGCTATGCAAGTCAGAGCCACAGCTCTCTGGAATGAGTTTATTAAATATCCTTAAAGCTGTGAGGTAAAGGCAACAAGGAGGGCATTCCACACTGTAGGGCTTTGAAGGGCACTTTTTGGACTGTTTATAAAGGTCTCTTTCAGGTTTGATCATTGTCATGCCATGATGGCATCTACATAGACATTGAGCTTCAGCCTATTTCTCAAAAGGTCCACATATTTTTTAATTATTAAAGCAAGCTACAGTATTAATGCAGCAGTCAAATCCCTGTGAACATAGCAATGGTTGGGAAAGTTTTGCTTTGTCAATATGCTACAATGAAAACTAGATTCAAACTGAATTCTGCCACATATATAGCATTTGTTTTGAAGCAGGCAACCCCCAAACCCCAACACCTATTTCTATTAACTGAAAAAGTCCTTACTCTTAGGAACATTGATGAACACCATGAATGAAAATTTTGTTTCAACATATATGTCACCAGCTATATTATGATAACCCAGTCTCTCTAGGCTGAAAAAGTATCCTCAGGTCTTCTGTTAAATGTGGATAAAGGCAATATAGGGTATTAACAAGAGAAAAGGTTTATTTTGGCTTATAGTTTGGGGAAGTCATAGTCCATGGTTGAATAGACACATTTATCTTTAGCATGTAGTGAGGTAGCATATCATGGTAGGGCAGGCTGCTCACTTGATGGTGGTTGTGAAGCAAAAAAGTGAGAGAAAATGATGATTATCACATAGCCACCTTAGAGGACACACCCCCATGATATAAAACCTTCCATTACCTTCCCCCTCCAAAAGTTTCTGCCATTTTCTAATGGCACCAAATTGAAGACCAACTCTCTAATATATGGGTCTTTGGGAGACATTATAGAGCAGATAGCAGTATAGCAGAGTAGATATTCAGAGAAGAAACAGAAGACCAGAATGATGTGACCACATGCTAATGAAATAATGTGAAGCTCACCAGATTACTTAAGCATAATGCGTCGAAGATTGGAGATACTTGTACCATTTCTTTTTCTGTTTTAATTTTGAATTCATTTATGTTGGTAATATAAGAAGGTAAGGTTTCATTGTGGTATTTCTATTCATACACATAGTGAGTGTTCTTTAACACATTCATCACCTCCACCCTTTCCCAATCCTCCCTTTTTCCACCCTGTCTTTTCAGACAACATTTGGTGTATTTCATTATGCTATTACGAGAACACACACACACACACACACACACACACACACACCATCTTTCAACCTTCTTTACCCCACAATATTCTCTATTTTCTCCTTCCCCCTCCCACTGGTCCCTTCTTGCTAACTATATATTACAATACTAATTTTGCAAATGAAAAGCATATTCAAATACCTTTTGTGCAAAATACAAAACATTTTGGAATAGATTTATTGATAGTAAGCTTTGGAGGTCTATGAGCTTCTGATGAGGTTCCTTTAAATAACAGTTCATTCCTCCTAAAAAGTAATACACATCAGTTTGTGTATACTGATGTATATTTATACATGATATATACATTTATGTATATTGATATGAAAGTGTTTTAAAGCAAATTCATCAGTATAATCTTCCTTTTATCGTTTGTACTCTCTGTGAAGGAACATGGTTTTGAAAATTCCGTGGGCTTGGCTGCCCTTGAAAACGTCTCTGAAAACCTCACAAAGAGCCACCGCAGAAACACTTCAGGCACACCTTCCATAGCAGTGTCTGGGGCTTCCGTCTGCTCAGGTGATTATTTATACCATGTATGCTCTGTTGTCATAAATGATGAAATCAGATGAATTGACTAGTCTCTATAGTATTATTGCTATATGCCTTCAAAAAACAATCATCCATTTTTTGTAGCACTTGAGTTTGAACTCAGGGCCACATACTTGTTAGGCTGGCACTTGACCACTTGAAACATGCCTTCAGCCTTTGTTTTTATTGGTTGTTTTGGAAATAGAGTATACCTGAGATGGCCTCAAACTTTAGTCCTTCCACTCTCCACCTCTGGAGTGGCTATAATTATAGTTGTGAGCCAACAGCATCTGGCTTGATTATCTTTTTTTGTTTTTTGAGGGGGATATCAAGGTTTGATCCCTGTGCTTACTGGGCTTTCTTGCTTAATTCATCTTATTGCATTCATGAAAGATCCTTTTATTGAGTTTATATTCTTGCCAGACATCATTGATAATTTTTAGGGCTCTATAAAGAATTTAAATGGCTCTAGGATATGTTTGATATGACACGTAATGTTACTTGACTAGAGTTCGAGAAAATAGTTCAACTGATATGATGGCCAGAAGGTCTCTCTGTCCAGATGGTTAAGGCATTCCATGGTTTAAGTGAGTTATTTACAAATACCATTGAGATATTATCATAACTCTTTCCACTTAATATATAACACATTCACATATTTTATTTTGTTATCACAACAATCTATGAGTCAGATATTATTTATTTATAACAATATCAATACCTATGAGTAAGGAAACTCTTTAGAGGACTGTGTCATAATCATGAAGTTTATGTCCTATATGTAGAAATAAATTCGTGAAATGCTAAATATTAAAATTTTACTGTTACTTACTAACCATATGTGCGTAAAGCCTAAGGCTAGATTCTGAATTGAAAAGTTAGCAAATCTCAGCCAGCTCCAAAATGGTTGTATGTATGTGTGTGTGTGTGTGTGTGTGTGTGTGTGTGTGTGTGTGTGTGAGAGAGAGAGAGAGAGAGACAGACAGACAGACAGACAGACAGACAGAGACAGAGAGAGTATGTGTGTATGTGCACATGCGTGGGCACAAGTTTGCATATGTGAGGTTCTGTGTACCAGCCTTCTAAATCTGTGTGATCACTTTTCCCAAAACTAGTAACGTGGGTCACCTGTTAAATGAAAAATTTTAAGCTAGGCTAGAAACCAGCATCATAAATCATACTTCTACTAAACAGATCCTATCTTTGGACTACATATTCTCTTTGGAACTATGCTAAGCATTTCTATATTATTTCATTTTCCATTTTAAACTTAATCATTTGATCACCCTCTCCCGCCATTCTCATCTATAAACCACTGTATGTATCACAGCAGGATTTTGGTAAGAAACTATTCTGTGAAAATGATCATGACTTGATGAACTGTCCACAGCACTACTGAAAAAAATCGGCATTCTTTAACTGATACTTTAAAAACCAAAAGCAAGATGTTTTATTCATGAAAGTATATTCTACTGTCTAAAGGAACTTCCTCTCAATTTACCTCTTTACTTCCATTTTATGTGAAAGGAACTTGCCCTATCATTTAAAAGTAGAATTTTAGAATTGTCTAACTTGCATTTTATGTCAAATGTGACAGCACAGTGAATTAAGGACTAAATCTATGAGAGTTTTTCTAAATCTAGGAATAAGGCAGAAGCCTTAAACAGATTAAAGCTTAGCATTTTATAGTATAACACTTAAACTCCTGTGATCAAATGTTAGTACTTAGTCCAAGGCAGTTTCAAAACTGCTATAAAAAAGGAAGTTAACATAAACGTATGAAGTTATTGGCTTTCTCTGTCACTCCTATGGCATTATCTGTACTCTATGCCTAAGTCAAACTGGCAAAAAGGTGGAACATTTGCAAGGAGAAATGGAACTTCTGACAAGATAAGCTGATTCTCGACTATCTTTTGTTTTTCCTCCCTCCAGAACAGAGTCGATCTGAGTTAGATTTGAGTGTGTCATTTACAGAAGACTTAGAAGATACAGAAAGCGTAAGAAGCAGATCTGTTCCCGGAACTTTAGACAATG
Source organism: Perognathus longimembris pacificus (assembly GCF_023159225.1). Lineage (NCBI taxonomy): Eukaryota > Metazoa > Chordata > Mammalia > Rodentia > Heteromyidae > Perognathus > Perognathus longimembris. The sequence continues at coordinate 88,156,679 of NC_063188.1, read as the reverse complement.
ATTTGGTAAGCTTGATATGGAAGGGAGTACCATGATCATGAAGAAAGAGACCATTTTGCTCCAAGCTGTTCCACTTTTAGGTGATGTGCTGAAAGGAAAGTTAGAATGTGCAATATCTATTTTTGGTAATATTCAAAGTCAGCATTTACAAGTGAATGAAAGAATTACTTAGGAAAAGTAACTGGTAAGCAGGTTAAAGAGAAAAGATCACTTCTAAGAAAATATCAGTCAGAGCCAGGCTCATTATATGCACCTGTTGTTCTAGTTACTCAAGAGGCTGAGGAAGTAGGATCACTGAGCTCATTTAGGAGACCCTGAGTTGAAGCCCCAGTACCAGTATATATGATAGATTACATAGACAGATAGATAGATAGATCAATAGATAGATCAATAGATAGATCGATCGATAGATAGTCAGGGACTGGCAATCCTAGCTACTCAGGAGGCTAAGATCTGAGGATCACTATTCAAAGCCGGTTTGGGCAGGAAAGTATATGAGACTCTTATCTCTAATTAATCACCAAAAAGTAAGTATAGCTGTGGCTCAAGTTGTGTATCACTAGTCTTGAGCAAAAAAAGCACAGGGATAGCTCCCAGGCCCTGAGTTCAATCCCAGAATTAGCAAAAAATGTAAGAAAACAACTACTTAAGATAATTAAAAATTATAAAAATATAAGAAAATAGAAAAGAAGGAAAGAAATCCAACACATAGCTCCCTTGAAATAGGATAGAATATTCACTAGCTGGAGGTCTGTTTGGGTACAAGCTCTTCATAGTTATGAACTGACTATAAAACCCTTCATATAGAAATGTGGCTTAAAAACAAAAAGTAAAAAATTGAAAACTAAGTAGAGACCTAAGCATCCATACACAGTGTTGGAAAAAAGAGTACATATTAATCCAGGCAGGTTGCTAAACAAATAAGCTTAAAGAGAAGCACTCTACAAAAGGAAATGTACTCATTACTTGACTCATGTAATTGTAATCCCTCTGTATATCACCTTTATAATAACAATAAAGTAAATTAAGTTTTTATTAAAAGAGAAGCATTTAGCTTCATGCTGATGGCTCATGTCTTCAAATCTTGCTACTCAGGAAGCCGAGATCTGAGGATCACTGTGCAAAGCCAGCTCTGGCAGGAAAGTCCATGGGACTCTTATTTGTACTTAACTACTAAAAAGCCCGGAGTAGACTGTGGTTCATATGGTAGAACACTAGATTTGAACAAAAAAAAACCTCAGGAACAGTGCCCCAAAACCTTGAGTTCAAGCCACAGGACCAACACACACACACACACACACACACACACACACACACACACACACACACACACACGAAGCATACAAAAAACAAGCAACAATATTGACCTTCAGGGATAAAAACAATCAGAATTTACAGGCTGTAATATTTGAGGACAAACGTTGGTTCTGTGAGAAGATCAATAGTACTGACACATTGTCAGCTACTTAGAATTTCTCAACCTTGACACTTTTGACGTTTTGAGCCATATAATTTGTTTTGGTGGGGGAAAGGGTCTGTCTTGTATACTATAGGATATTTGGAAGCAACCAAGGCTAAGGGCCAGCCTTAGCCTTTCTTTTTCCACTAATTTTTTTTTTATTTTGCCAATGATGGGGCTTGGGACTCAGGGCTTGAGCACTGTCCCTGGCTTCTTTATGCACAAGGTTAGCACTCTACCATTTGAGCCACAATACCCCTTCTGGCTTTTTTTTTTTTTTTTGCCAGTCCTGGGTCTTTGTCTCGGGGCCTGAGCACTGTCCCTGGCTTCTTTTTGCTCAAGGCTAGCACTCTGCCACTTGAGCCACAGCGCCACTTCTGGCTTTTTCTATATATGTGGTGCTGAGGAATCGAACCCAGGGCTTCATGTATACGAGGCAAGCGTTCTACCTCTAGGCCACATTCCCAGCCCCTTTTCCACTAATTCTTTGCCTCAAAAACATCTTCAGACATGACCAATGTTTCTTGGAAAATAAAAACACCCCTAATCAAGAAAAATATAAAGTGATATAAATTATCAGAACTATGGATACATAAGGAGATGCCATTATCAATATAAAACATTAAATGCCTTTAATGTAATTCTATTACCAATGGTGTGCATGACAGAACTGGCAACTTAAATGAAATAAACATAAATTACCAAAATGGACTCAAAAATAAAACCCAGAAAGTCTGAATACATCTGTGATTAATAAAGTTATCAAGTGTGCTCACTTAAATCTTCCCTGTTTAGAAAAAAATAACAAATCAGTGGGGACACTGGTGACTCAAGCCTATTATCTCAGCTACTCAAGAGGCTGAAATCTGAGGATCTTGCTTTCAAAATAGCCCAGGAAGACAAATCCAAGAAATTCTCCAGAATAAAAAGCTGCAAATGGAAGTATAGTTCAAGTAGTAGAGTGCCAGCATTGAGTAAGAAAGCAAAGCAAATGCGTAAGGTACTGAGTTCAAGCCCCAGTACTGGCACGCACACACACACACACACACACACACACACACACACACACACAAACACACAAATCTAGTTTTGCAGATTTTATTAGCATCATATATGATTGTAGAATCCATCCAAATGTAGACCAGAAATGGTTCAAAAAGCCTTGCCTCGCCACATAGAATCTTATTCACAAGCAAGAAGTGCCACAAAAAAAGTAGAATGAGGAAGTCTCATTGTTTCCAACTGAATCTGTCCTATTTGACCGTGATTTGAACATCAGTGGCTGCTTGAGATTAGCTAAGACTCAGCTACTTACTTGTTTCAAGATAGGTCTGTTATTCAAGTTATGTTACAGTTCACTAGATATGAAAAAAGCCATAGGCTACACTTAAAATATGTACGTAAACAGCTTTAGGCCAAACTTTACACTCCCTGTGGAAAAGTCAAGGTACAAATACCTTCACTAATAAGTTCTATCAAATATTCAAAGAAGAAATGAATACTAAGAATTTATACCATGTTCAGAAAACTGAGAAGGAAGTATTTACAATTTCTTCATATAAACCAAGTCCAGGAACAGCAACAACTAAAACAAGTCCATCAACACTAAAACCAAGTAGAATATATGACAAAGATGTACGTTTGATTTAATATTAACTGGCTAGATGCTAGTGGCTTACGCTTGTAATCCTAGCTTCTCAGGAAGCTTCGATAGAGAAGATTGTGATTCAAAGCCAGCCCAGGCAGAAAAGTTCGTGAGATTCTTATCTTCAAAATAAGGAAATAATACCTCCACTTCTGGCTTTGTCCTGGCTAATTGGATATAGGAGTTTCTCAAATTTGTCTGGAGTCAGGACCTTGCAAATAGCAGACAGGTGCTGTGTCACTTGAGCCACATCACCAGTCACTTTTGCTCTCATTAGTTTTTGAATAAAGTCTCACATTTATTTATGCCTGGGCCAACCTGGACCACCATTGTCCTACTTTCATGCGTTCTGTGTAGCTAGGATAGCAGGCACATTCCCTGCACCCAGATTTTATTGGTAGAATGACATCTCATGAACTTTTTGCCTGGATTGGCTTCAAATCACAATCTTCTTGTTCTCAGCCTCCTGGGGGGGCAAGGCTTACAGGAGTGAGTAGCCATTTTCTTGAGTATATTTGTATTTATACTTATATGTACTTATTTTTTATATTTGTGTATATTATATCTCAAATCTGTGTGGAGAAGTATGTGACAAGGGAAATAACCAAATTTATTAATAATTTTGAAAGTAAATGATCAATAATACTTTAATATGCTAATTTCTTCTCTGTTCATAATTTTTCATGATATTCCCATTTATTAAGAGATAGTAAAGAAGCCAGGCACCAGTGGCTCATGCTTATAATCCTTGCTACCCAGAGGCTGAAATCTGAGGAACAGATTTCTAAGAGTTCTAAGCCAGCCCAGGCAGGAAGTTTGTGAGACTCATATCTCCAATTAACCACCAAAAAGCTGGTAGTGAAGCTGTGGCTCACGTGGAAGTGTTAGCCTTAAGTTGAAGGAGCACAGGGACAGCAGCCAGATCCAGAATTCAGTCCCAGGACTGGCAAAAAAGTAAAGAAATATTAAGACTACTAGTATGCCAATTACTGGATAAATAACAGAAAGAGAAAGACATAAAATATAGAAGATGGACTGAAGCAATAAGGGTCCAGTTCTCAAAATTGAAACATTCATCTAGTTTGAAAGTGTCAAAGATGAGATGTGAGTAACATATAACATCTAGAAACATAGTGAAATTGCACAAGAGCAAATTCTAAAAACTTCCAGAGACAAATTATGTCCTAGAAATAAACAAGCATCTCATTAATCAGCTTCCTATGACAACAGTGTACAAGAAGATAAAGAGAATACTTTCAGAGCATTGAAGGAAAATGATTTTATATTTGTTTTGTTTTTATGCCAGTTGTGGAACTTGGACTCAGGGCCTGAGTGAGCACTGTCCCTGGCTTCTTTTTGCTCAAGGTTAGCACTCTACCACTTGAGCCACAGCACCACTTCTGGCCTTTTCTATATATGTGGTGCTGAGGAATCGAACCCAGGGTTTCGTGTATACCAGGCAAGCACTTTTACCACCAGGCCATATTCCCAGCCCCTGGGAAATGATTTTAAACCTAGACTTTTATACACAGAGAAATCAAAATATAGTTGAAAAAAATCTTAAGCATGTTTCCCAATGCAAATGCCTCAGAAATCTGGGGGAAGGAAAAGAACTCAGGTATGCATAAGTTCAAATTTCATGTTCTTTCCGTAAGGCAAGTACTGTTAGGAAAGAGAGCCAACCTTCCTCCCCCAGCCCCTATCTACTCCCTGAACGATACAATTCAGATTAACTAAAGGGAAAAAGAGAAAGATCTAGAAATTGGGTAATTTCTATATATTTTAGCTGATTTTTACGTATTTATGTAAGAAAATGGTCTTCCAGGTGACAAAAACTTCTAGGAAAAAAATAAACCAAACCTCTGATTTTTCCCTATTTTCTTAGAACTCCTTGGAAGAAATTGAAGGTGTTGATTACAGAGCATCCTCCCAGTTTTCTGCAAACACCCACAGTCTGGCAAGTGGCCTATCAACTGTAAGCAGCTCTGTGACACAAACAGAAATGCTCTTCTTCCTAATGTCTATTTTCTGTGCATTTCCATAGGAGATATGAGTATTCTTGAGGAAGTATGTGATAAGTACACAGCACCTGTAGGTTCCTGATTACCCTGTGTCTATAGCAGACATTGTATCCAATGTTACATGGCCTCTTTCTAAGGCTCTGGCTCCTTTCTTTTCCTTCCATGATTCTCACCCAGATTTTCCAATCTCCCCTTTTCATTTTATAATGAACTAGAAGAGAGGAGTTTGAATATATATAATAATAAAATAATAAAATGCTAATTATTTCTATTAATTATTTTCATTACATATTGCATCTATATTGAGTTATCAAATGGTATCCTATAAATATGTACAATTGTGTAATTTTTTTTTTTTTTTTTTTTGCCAGTCCTGGGCCTTGGACTCAGGGCCTGAGCACTGTCCCTGGCTTCTTCCCGCTCAAGGCTAGCACTCTGCCACTTGAGCCACAGCGCCACTTCTGGCCGTTTTCTGTATATGTGGTGCTGGGGAATCGAACCTAGGGCCTCGTGTATCCGAGGCAGGCACTCTTGCCGCTAGGCTATATCCCCAGCCCCCAATTGTGTAATTTTTAAAACATATATCTTTCTGGCCAGGTGCCAGTGGCTCATGCCTGTAATCCTATCTACTCAGGAGGTTGAGATCTGAGGATTGTGGTTCAAAGTCAGCCTAGGCAGGAAAGTCTGTAAGACTCATATCTCCAACTAACCACCAAAAAGATGGAAGTTGAGATGTAGCTCAAATCGTAGCATACTAGCATTGAGCAAAAAAGCTCAAAGGCAGCACCCAGGCCCTGCATGCAAGTCCCAGGGCTGGCACACACACAGACACACAGACACACACACACACAGACACACACACACACACACACACACACACACACACACACACACACACAACTTCATTTCCTAATTTGGTTCCGGTGAGCTCAAGCCTATAATTAAGTTATCTGCACATAACTTTCGCTGACAGCATTCTCTCAACTCACTCTGCTTTCCACACAGCTGCCAGTTAGTTTCCTAAAACTTATCCCCACCGAGATTTCTCTTCTACTCACAAATTACCCAGAGCTCTCACTATTTACACAATAACAGCTTTCTTTTTGAATTACTATATATGTGTAATATGAGGGATTTTCCATTGTGATATTTCCTGTAATGCACACAGTATATTTGGAACAAATTTATCCTCTTCACCATGTTCGTATTACTTTCTTTTCTCTCCCTCTTATTCAATCAGTATTTTTTGAGTTTCAATATTCTATCATTATATATACACACCTTTGTGTGTATGTGTGTATGTGTACATACATGTGTGTATATATGTATGCATACACATATACATGTGTATACGGGAGTACATACATGTGTGTATACACATATACACATATGTATACATACATTTATATATGCATATATATCTGTGTGTGAACATCCTTCGATCCTCTTCATTCCTCAGTATTCACTTATTTGCCCCTCCATTCTCCTACTGGTCTCTTCTTAGACAGTCTCCCTTTACATTCATACCCCATTATGTTTACTGTTGTTGTTATTGTCATCATTTTAGGTCTGTACTCCACAAATGAGCACACATGCAATATTTGGCCTTTTGAGTTCTCTCTCTCATGATGATCGCTATTTCCATCCATTTTCCTGGGAATGACATAATTATATTTTTCTTTATGATGGAGTAATAGTCCATAGTATATGTATACAGTAGTTTTCATATTCATCCATCAGTTTTGGAGCTGATTCTATAGATGGGCTTTGACAAAGGTACCAAAAACATAACACTGGAAAAGAGCCTCTTCAACAATACATGCAGGAGACTGAAAATAGACTCCTATCTCTCACCCTCTAACCCTGTAAAAAATCATAACCAATAAAATACCTTAAGATAGTACCTGAAACTGTGAAACTGTTACAGAAAAACAAATAAAACTCTGGAAGAGATTTCTTACTTCAATGTTCAAAATCTTCTCTGAGAGAAAGTCTCCAGGAGCCCTGTGAACTTATATTTATCTGTGTGCCTACATATCTGTTGCTTTGCTTCTCTGACGTCTATTGCTTTAATCCCCTTTTTCCTTTTGGTCTTTGGATGACTTAAAGAATTCTCAAGCAGGCTCTGACAGGAAGTGGACCTACCTAAATGTGCCTGATGCTGATTCAGACACTGTGAGTTTTCGACCTTTCTTTTTCTACTTTCCAACTGTACTTCACAAATCTGGCAGATATGGAAATATGATTATGTAGGCATTGCATCTCACATTCATCTGTTTCTGAATCCTGTATAGTTCACCAGAGGTTCTCTTTTGATAAGGTTAATGAGTTTGTTAGAAGTCAAGTATTTCAACTCATTAAACATGAAAATCAGAGTGCTAGTCAGGAAATGTGATCCGAAACGATTGTCCACCAACAAAAACCTTTTGAGTAAACATCTCCATTTTAAGTGACAAATTAGGCTTGGTTAAGAGCAAAATGTTTGGTTAGTAGTAAACGTCCCATAGCTACCTTCAATTCTCCAAAGCCTCACTATTTGTGGATTCTTAAATTTTCTTCTCTCCCCTTGCTTACAGAGGACCCACTCGAAGTAGTTACAAAAGAATGTATTGAAGACACAAGTTAGTTACTTAATGAGGTAGTGAAATGTGATCATAATCACATTTCTAACACAGCTTCTAACTAGAAACCCTTCTAACTAGGGTTCTCAACTTATGTCTAGGCATTCCCAATGACTTCTATAAGCCAGAATTTCCTTAGGTGTATTCTAAGGAGCTGGTTCATAGTACTCAAAGCTTGGTTCATATACCACCAATATTGTATAATCTGGGATAGAGATTTCAAACATTTCTCAGTTACAGAGCCCCTTAAGTCTCAATAATTCATTCATGATGTTCCTAGGCCTAAAGTAACAACTGATTAGTCAATTTATGAAGACATTAGTTCTAAACAACATAGTAAGTATTTGTGTCCTAACCACTTAATAGCCATTTGAAAAAGAACACAAGTAAATTGAAAAGAAATAATTGAATTCTTTAGTAACCTCCATTACTTACTAATAGAACATACGTGCTTATTGAATACTATAGTTTTTCAACTCTTGGAACCTAATTGGACTTCAGTTTTTCAACTCTTGGAACCTAATTGGACTTCACCGCTTCTATTCTCTATTGTGTGTTGATTGTCTTTTGAGATAGACTATAACTATGTAGCAAAGGTGACCTAGAATTCAAGACTCTCATGCTTCAGCCTCTCAAGTGCTGGCTTTATAAGGTATATACCAACACACCCAGCCTTTACATTGATTTTTGTGGAATATTTGCTTTTTGTTCTTTTTATTTGTTGCAGAAACTGCTAAAAGCTCAGATTCACACAAATAGAAATTCATTAACAAAAGAATAAAATATGATTTAAGGATGGCATTGTGACCATTAAAATAATTCTTACTTAGATTTTGCATGATATCTGATAGATGCTGCTGTTTTTGTGTTTCCCTTTAAACATAAAACTATTCTTTGGTGCTCCTATAAATTTTCTGTGTTCCTCTGTGGTCACATGCTACTTGGGAACTTTGGATCTAGGAATTGATTGAAAAAAATCTCAGACCATACCCTAGACTCAATCATCAATCAGAAACTTCATTTTTAAATGATACTCAGGTAATCTATATACTATTCATGTGCGAAAAACCCTGTTCAAAGCCACCTATTAAGCATGAAAATTGTGTTGCTTTATTTTAAGAATAAGAAACAGCAATTAGGTTACTTACAGGCTCCCTTTGAACAATAATTTCCAATTAATTTTGGAATTCTTAATTTGCTCTTGCCTATGCCTTAAGCTTCAAAAGACATGAGCCATGTCACCCAGATCCTATTTGTTGAATAGCCTCAACATTAAGCAATTTGACAGGTAAAATGGCTTTTGCCAAAAATTTTATTTATGGTTTTTCACACACGCGCACACACACACACACACACACACACACACACATACACACACACGAAAAAGTAAAATCTCTAAGGTCCATTTGTGTTCACATAGTCCTTGCTTCCCAGTGGTTCAGAGAATAGGGCTAATAAAACTACTACATCACTGGTGAAATCTTCTCATGATCTTTACAAATATCAGTGGTCTTCGCCAGGTGCTGGTGGTTCACAACTGTAATTCTAGCTACTCAGGAGGCTGAGATCTGAGGATCATGGTTCAAAGCCAGCCCAGGCAGGAAAGAGACTCTTAGCTTCAATTAACCACCAGAAAACTGGAAATGGAGCTGTGGCTCAAACTGGTAGAACTCATGGAGATCAACCCTGCCCTGAGTTGATCTTTTTGTGACAGCCATGTTAGTAAGGCAGAGAATATTTGGTCCTAGTGCTAAAAGAATTTTATTATAATTAATTTACTTAGAAATCTATCCCATATGCCAAATGCTAGTGACTTGTGCCTGTAAACCTAGCTACTTGGAAGGCTGAAAGTGGAAGAAACTTCCAAGTTTCAAGGCCAGAATAGACAAAAATGTTTGCAATACACCTTCTTAACCCATATCTGGGCCTTATGGCTCACATCCATCTTCCTAGGTTACATGAGAGGCAGGGACTAGGAGGATTGTGATTTCACGTCGGCCCAGGAAAAACATCTACAAAAACTCCCATCTCAGGAGTGGGCAACTGGGTGTGGCAGCACGAATCTGTAATCCCAGAATGACAGGAAGCATAAATTAGGCAGATTGTGGTGCATGTATGCACCTGTGCAGAAAGCAAGACCATGTCTCAAAAAAAGTAACCAAAAATGGGGCTGGAGGCATGGCTCAGGAACTCAGAGTGCCTACTTGTCAAGTGTAAGACTCTACGTTCAAATCCCAGTATTGAGAAGCAATGTTATTAGTGTCTTCTCAAAAGCTTCATTGGTTCTGGTACATATAAAATTTTGAAATTTTTGTTTTATTGATTGGTGGGGATATGTCTTTATTGTTCACAGTTACATTTTGTGGAGTCCTGTTTCAAAGGATTTCAAAGCCATGATCTATGTAGTCACACAGCTACTCAGTTGGGGCATCATACCAACTGTGGGATATGATGTTCTTCATGCTTGCCTTTGTTAAAGCTACAGCTGTGGCTCCTTATGGGAGTCAGGAAAAGAAGCCATGAGGCTCTTGCTAGTGCAGAATATGAGATGAGCTCTCCTTTGTCTTGACCATTATATTTTAGACTTTGAAGTTGATTGAACTTGAGTGTACTAATATAAAAATGGAAAGAGGCATGGAGGGAAAGAAATGGTATTAGAAACCTTTAATGATTATTCATTAAAAGCAATGAATAAACAAAGGGTTTTACTAACCCCCACACATAAAGCTTTTCCTCTTAACAAGTTTCCTGCCTTCCTTACTAATAATACTGAATCAGCTCAAATTTTGTCACCAAAAAAAACAGGTCACTTACTTTCTGCCTTCACCTTAGGTGTTCCTGCTCATTATAAAGAATAGGAGTTATAATTGAACCAAGGTGATGGATTCTGTGGAGGGAAAGAAAAACAAAGTTAGAATAACACTGGAAACTTTCTTTCATCTTGTCTATTTCAGACTAGCCTTAACAGCATGATGAGTGTTTACAGTGAAACAGGAGACTATGGTAACGTGAAGGTCAGTGGTGAAATCCTTCTCCACATCAGCTACTGCTACAAAACTGGCGGGCTCTACATTTTTGTCAAGAATTGCAGAAATCTGGCCATAGGAGATGAAAAGAAACAGAGGACAGATGCGTAAGCATGAAGCATCCTCAGACTATTTCAAGTACTGTCTTCTTTGTGTGTGTGTGTGTGTGTGTGTGTGTGTGTGTGTGTGTTTCTTTTTCAGAAGAATCTTAGCATCCCATTCAATTTGGAGCATCAGGAATTGACTGTCACTTTCTTTCTATACCACACTTATAAATGTTCTGTGAAATTCATTGTTGTGCACAAATACAAACATTGTACTTCTACAATGGTTGTGTCCTTGGTTACCTGATTCATGAAACACTATTTCTCAACATGATTCCCAACTCACAAAGCTGTAGTGAACTACAGAGGCAAGTCTTGGAAGTATTGGGCTGCCATGTTGGCACAATTGGGATATACAAGAATATCATGCTGATTTTGTTCTGGGAAATCTTCCAGAGAAAATTATCAAGCTGTTTCCCAATTGAATAACTCAAAGAGGTAATTATGAAGCTCTGGGGATTCTAGGCATAAGCCTGAGAGGGAAAGTATGTATCATGGCATGTTGGGTAGGAGCTATAACTGTCAGAAAGGCACTAGAAAGGCTCACAGGACTCTGCCTTAAGTTATTATCAAAGAAGGGGTGAGACACATGGGATAAAGTTCTGAGGAAACTAGATTCAAGCTTTCCAGGGTCCTCTCCCAATAGAGCTACACAGGATGTATTTAATTCTTATGAAATGTTATCTACAAGAGGATTTTGTTGGAGATATGTGATTATATGCCAAATTTTCAGGCTCCCTGAAGGAAAACACATGTTTATCATGAAGTATATTGTTCTGTATGAACAGTATAGACACACTGTACTACTTTTCTCAATTCGGAGATTGGTGGGACCTCTCCCCAAATCCACATTTCCAGACATCACCTAAGGGCTATTGCTAACAAGATTGTCTAAAAATGGCAACCTCAATTCTTCTATATTAATTTTTTCTTTTTTCCTGTTTGCCAGTCCTGGGGCTTGAACTCAGGGCCTGGGCACCATCCCTGAGCTTCTTTTGCTCAAGGCTAGCACTCTACCACTTGAGCCATAGTGCCACTTCCAGCTTTTTCTGTATATGCGGTGCTAAGGAATCAAACCAAGGGCTTCATGCATGACAAGCATTGTATCACTAAGCCACATTCCCAACCCCTGCTATGTTAACTTCTTCTGCACAATAGATGACCTAGGTCCAAGAGCAACTTGGTGAAGTTGGTTCCAGGTCTCCAAATATAGCAAATGAATAGGTTCTAATTGCAGCTTGATACATACGTCTCCTACCTAATTCCAGATGTCTCCAAGACAAATATAATTATTTTGACCAGCATGGAAAGAGAGCTAAAAAACAGCAAATGTGTTTCAGAACTCTAGTAGCATCTTGTCTATTTCAGTCCTATAAATTTCTTCCTTCTCTTCCTCCTCCTCCTCCTCCTCCCCCCTCCTCCTTCTTCGTCTCCTTCACCTCCTTCTTCTTTTCTTTTTTCTTTATCCTTCATTGGTTTTTCTTTGCGTCCTGGGCCTTGAACTCTGGTCCTGAGCACTATCCCTGAGCTTTTTATCTCAAGGCTAGCACTCTACCACTTGAGCTACAACACCACTTCTGACATCTCTGTGATCAATTGAAAATATGAGTCTCATGGACATCCTTGCCCAGGCTAGCTTCAAACCTCCATTCTTAGATCTCAGCCTCCTGAGGAGCTAGGATTACAAATGTGAGCCATCAGTACCCAGCTTCAATCCTATAAATTTCTAAATCAGCTATGATGCCACTGCTGCAAGAGGCTGCTGAGATAGTTCAAGCCACGACAGTGGGTAGAATTGTTGCCATGATTTCAAGTTGTCATTTTCTATTTCTGTCTTTTTCACAGTTTTCATTTTTTCATCATTATAAACACACCCCATTCACTAACATCAGAAGGATAGACCAGGAATAGGAAGGCATTCACCCAGAAAAGTTTATGAGAGTGTTGACAATGTAATAGACCATATTTATGAAGAAGTATAGGATGTCAGCTTCTCGTATATGTCAACTTATTTAATCCACACAGTGCCATGAGTTACATACAGAAGTTATCTCAATTTTACATAAAGTGCTGAAAAGTTAAATTCTTAAGTTCATCAAAACCAGAGGCATGGAGTGATCCAAAACGAATTGCTTTAACATTAGTGTCAGCACACTCTACCATTATACAATTTCTCTATTGTGGAAGACCCAGAATTACATTGACTTCATTTACTTTGCTCCTCTCGATTTACTCATTGGCCCATTTACTTTTTTTCCCATTGAAATTCTTTAAAATTTCTTGAAAAGCATATGCATCCAAGTAATTACTTTTATCCTTTATTACCAACAGTTACGTCAAGTCATACCTTCTTCCAGACAAGTCCCGAAACAATAAGCGCAAGACCAAAATCAGATCAGGCACCAATCCAGAATTCAATGAAACACTGAAGGTAAATAAGTATTCACATAGTAGCTCATATAATATTGATCATAATCTCATTGGTGTAAAAGTAACTACAGTGAACCATTTATTTGCATGCCAGAGATTGTACATATTTTAGAAAATTGGAATTTGAATAAGTTATTGACTTTCCTAGCAGGTTTTCTTGTTTTATTTCTTTGCTAGAGATTGAACATAGGGCCTTGTACATGTTAGGCAAGCACTTTACCACTGAGATATGCTCCTAGCCCTTTCCTAACAATTTTTGGGAAAGATTTCTTTTTAAAAATGAAACCTGCTGCTGACATTGCTCCTTAAGTGGAAATGATCCAGCAAAATTGCATCTGAGCTAGTACAACTTGTTCCAGTATGTTTCTCACCTTTGGGGACATTATTATCCAACAACCCCTTGAATTAAGCTTCCTACAATTTTGACTTTAACGTAGCAAGTCACGTTGTACACATCTATTGCTCTGCTAGCACAGCATGGATCTATGAGGCTTCTTATAGGTTTTCAGAAGTTGGATAAATTTAAGGGTGAGGTTAGTGAACAGTGATGATGCAGGATCAGATCCGAGAAATTACAGAGAAAATAGCCTACATAAAATACAACCCAGACCTCAGTCCCAAAATTTTACTTTTCTGCCAGTCCTGGGACTTGAACTCTGGGCCTGACCACTGTCCCTGAGCTTCTTTTGCTCAAGGCTAGCACTCTGCCACTTGACCCACAGCGCCACTTCCAGCTTTTTGTGTGATTTATTGGAGATAGGAGTCTCACAGACTTTTCCTGCTCAGGCTGTCTTCAAACTACTATCCTTAGATATCAGCCTCCTGAGTATCTAGGATTACAGGTGCGAGCCACTGGTTCATAGCAATATTTTGTATTTCTAATGGTCTTCCTTTCATTGTAACAACTCCTTTCCTTACCATGGACCAATCTGGAAGGGTAAGAAATATCTAAGTAGAATGAAATATATTCCAATCATAGGAAAATGTATGGGTTCATGCCTAGAATTCAGAATCACCATAGGGGAGGTTAATGATGGCAGAAAACCATAAGCCTGCATGCAACAGTGGAAATAAACTGGAGCCAATATGAATATAAATAAATATAGGCTTAGGGTGAAGGCAGTGGCTAGAAAAGATTAGCAAAGATGAGTCCAAGCATAACAGATAAAGCCAAGAGTGAGATAAATCCAGGGAGCAGAGAGCCAAAGTTAATCATGATAGTGATAGAAAGGACAGGAATAGATGCAAATAAATCCAAGATCGGAAACCAGGTCATCTAATCTAAATTGTGGCTCACATTTGTAATTCTAGATACTTAGTATGCAAGCCCAGGCAGAAAAGTTCTACAGACTGAAGAATCTGGCTAAAGGCATGGCTGAAATAATAGTAGAATGCGAGCTATAAGCATGGAAGGGTGAGTGAGTGCAATGCCCTGAGTTTAAGCCCTTGGATGTAGCAGAAAGAAAAAGAAACCAGTCTGAAATGTTGCCAGATAGTGGCTGCATAGGAACAAAAGGAAGAGGAGAGGGAACGACAGAAAAAGGAGAAGAATGAGCAGGAAAATAATTAGAAGAACAAGAAAATGACAGAGAACTTACAGAATTGTTATATTAATGTGGGGCACTCCGCCCCAGGTGCTTTGTGTCATTGAGAGGAGGTTCTACCCCTCCCCTTCCGCTGCCCTCCGACCCCCTTAAAAGAACAGCTCATTGCCACCATTAAATGAGTCTTAGTACTGACTGGCTCCCAGGCTGTCTGTGTGTCCTCCATTGAGAGGGGGGCTGGGGGGCAGTCTGTGGGCCCTCTTTTCCTCTTCTTGGCTCCCCGGGTGGGGTGTGTTTTTCTGTCTCTCCTGCAGGGCAGGAGAGCGCGGGAGGCTAAAAACCCCTGACATATTAAGCCTTAAACTAAGAAGTAAGTATGAAAAATGTAGGCGAATAAAGAAGTAAAATGCAAAGAGGAGACCGTTCATCATATTTTATATCCTATATGGAGTTTCTTGCCACCACTCTCAAATAGTTTATTTATATATCATCCATCACTAAATCTGATATAAAATTACTTTATGAAGTAGAACCCCAATTATAGCAGAAATAAAGAAAATGTTTCCGTTGAGTTTGTGTTGTTCTTACTGATACATATGATCTCAAAGATGATGGAAGTGCTCTGGATTTGGAGAGAGCCCTCTTTGTGAAGTGTTCATTTTCTTTTCAGTATATCATCAGCCACACCCAGCTGGAAACAAGAACTCTACAGATCTCAGTCTGGCACTATGATCGTTTTGGACGTAATTGCTTTCTTGGAGAGGTGGAGATTCCTTTTGATTCATGGAACTTTGAAAATCCATGTGATGAATGGTTTGTGCTTCAACCCAAGGTAGGAAATACACCCAGACCAGTTACTTATGCAACTAGGTAAGTTTGAGCAAAATTGACTTCATGAAGATTCTGAAGGCTTGTAAATTTAAAGTGGTGATCTACAAAGATTAGTAAAGCAACATTTGGAATAATATTTTATGAATGTTGCAAATCCATGATTTTGGAGACCTTTCATCAATAAAGATTGTACAGCACAAGCTATATAATCATATATTTTTATTAATTTTATTACTTAATATTTTATTTACTATGTGTAGGTCTCCATAGATAACCAAAAATAAACATTATATAGACCCTATTGGAATGAGAAAGTCTGAGTTAGCTATGATAATACATGTCTATAGTCCCATATACTTGGGAGAAAGAAATAAGAGAATCAGTATTTAAAGACAACCTGGACAAAAGTTAGTGAAACTCTGTCTCAAAAATAATCCATGGGCTGGGAATGTGATTTAGTGGTAATGTGCTTGCCTACTCTGCATGGAGCTCTGGGTTCGATTCCTCAGTACCACATAAACATGTCACATGGCTCAAGTGCTAACCTTGAGCAAAAGAAGCTGAAGCCCAGGTCCAGAGTTCAAGCCTTATGACTGGCACCAAAAAGAAAGAAAGAAAAAAAAGTGCTGGTACATGCCTATAATTCTCTACTCAGAGCCAAAGGTAGGAAGATTAAAGACCAAGAATGGCTCAGGTGAAAGCATGGGATCCTACCTGAAAAACACTAAAAGAAAAGGATTAGGAGTATAATCCATATTGTAGAACATTTGCCTAGCAAATGCTAGCCCTGTGTTCAATCCCAGTACCATCTAGAAAAACAATAGAATGAAAAAGTCTTTCTTTTCACATAACTAAAACAAATCCATAACCAACCTTAAAACATTATCTCTGTTTCTTAGTGTCAAGTGACGAGTTACTGAAGTATCTGGGATTGACATTCCTGCTTTTGAGACTTACAAGCCAAGCCTTGAGCTATAGTTAGAAATATTAGCTTAGAGATTTGAGTTTATTTTATTATTTTATTTTTTTTGGCCAGTTCTGGGCCTTGGACTCAGGGCCTGAGCACTGTCCCTGGCTTCCTTTTTGCTCAAGGCTAGCACTCTGCCACTTGAGCCACAGCGCCACTTCTGGAGCTTAGAGATTTTAAATGCCAATGTAAAATGGTATTTACCCTAGACCAACAATGCCTTTGATTCACTCTAAACAACTATATTTACAGTACTTTTTGGAAGTCAAAATTTCCAGTCAGAGGAGACTGTTCTTTATATGCAGAGAACCAAAAACATAATCAACATAGTGGACTTCTTGGCTCATTTTTGGCTCCATAACTGCCTATATGACATTGTTCAAATTAACTTAATTTCATAAGCCTTGATGTGCTCATTTTTAATATTCTCATCATATGTGTCTTATGAAACTGCTGTAAGGGTTGGATGTACATTTTGTGTAGGTTTGTCAGTATTCTATCAAACACAGTATCATCTCTCAATGTATTCTAGGAAGTATTTATGTTGGCCAGCAGCTTAATCCAGATTCTCAAATCTTATCAAGGCTCTGAAATCTCTTGGCTCTCTTCTATGTGTTGGCTTCATTTTCACTTTTCTCAGTGTTGCCCTTTCTCATAGCTCCATGTTTGCTTCTCTATGGCACTAACAGCTACACTGGCTGCAAACTTCTCATCTTTGCACCTTACTGTTCAGAAAAGGAAAAAGTTTCTCCTCCAACTCAAAGCTATGCTACTCTTATTTGTTTTTGTCACTTTTTAAAAAAATTATCACCTTTAAGTAGTTCTTCAAAGAGATTACAATTCAATATGTCAACTTATGAGTACAGCTCAATCAATGTTCTCTTTTATCTTTCTTCCCTATCTCTCCCAATTCCATCTATCTCCTCAATTTACCAAGTTCTATTTTTACATATGTGCATAGAATATTATGACCCCATTTGCCCACCCTTTTTTGTTACTCAAGTGGTAGAACACCAGCCTTGAGGCAAAAAAAAAAAAAAAAAAGCGAAGGGACAGCTTCCAGGTCTTGAGATCAATGCCCAGTACCAGCACAAGAAGAAAAGGAGGAGGAGGAGGAAGAGGAAGAAAAAAAGGAGGAGGAGGAGGAGGAGGAAGAAGAAGAAGAAGAAAAGAAAGGAGGAAGGAAGAAGGAAGGAAGGAAGGAAGGAAGGAAGGAAGGAAGGAAGGAAGGAAGGAAGGAAGGAAGAGAGTAACAGGAACTGTAATGCCATGCTTTCTTTGAACCTGGTTCTCCAAATGATTTACCTATCCTTGGCTGATGACTGGCCAGAGAGAAATGATGCCTTGGCTGGTTTAAAATCCTATCCTTAAAATAGGATTTCCTCAAAAGAAATCCAAGCCCTGAACTACTAAAAAGAAACCTGAGGGACAGTGAACAGAAAAAAAAACAAGTGCTATTTATCTATGGCATCATCAATAGCACCAATGTTCTCATTCAGTGGTTACAACAGACCTGTGAGTTAACTAAGAATCAGTATTTGCATTCTATAGGTAAGCAAACTGACACTTGGAAGTGAAATATAATTTACTGGTGGGGTTGTAATTGTTGATATGAAATTTGGGGTAAATAACTCAGAAAATCTTTAGAAAGTACATATGAGCTACATGTTAAAATGACAATGACATTGTTCCAAAAGAAATGTAACTGTTCACCCTACACCCCCCACATGATGTTCAGGCATTTTGTGGAGGTCAGCTGGGTGGCCTGTATCTCCTTCAGGTCTCATGCCAGAAATCCCGTGATGAATGTAGACGTTATTTATCAGAACAGGGTGTTGGTAGATGGGCCGACCGTGCAGTTGAGTAAGAAGACAGGCCATGCCTTTCAAATGGGTACAACTCACTGACTTCATCCTGTACGCAAAGCCTGGGAGAAGGCAGATATCAATACAAAATGGACAACCACTAGATGTGCCTAGAAGATTGAAGCCAGAGAAAGGAAAGCCAAGAAGACATACTTCAATTGCTACAAAATCCTGAAGGCTAAGAAAATGAGGAATCGACTCATCAAGAATGAAGTGAAGAAACTTCAGAGAGCCGCTCTCTTGAAAGCTTCTCCCCCAAATTTCCCAGCTGCCAAAGCTACTTTACAGCTGTGTCTGCGTAGGTGGCTGCTAAAGGCAAAGGTTCAGCCAAAAAGGCCGCTGCTGAGGAGCCAAGAAACCTCCCTCGCGGCCCAGAAAACCACCTGCCTGAAAGCGGCGCAGCCTCCTAAAGCTCAGAAGGTTCCGAACACTCCAGCCCCAAAGCGCCTGCGCCTAAAGCACCCAGCAAGAAAGTTTAAGGGGCTGCACTTTTGACACGTTGGGGAAAAAAGAAATGTATGTTTTATCTAACTTACTAATAACCCCTGTGTACATCACCTGTATCATAACAATATATTCTTAAATGATAAGAAAATACAACTTAAAAGTTCTTAAGGGGGCTGGGGATATGGCCTAGTGGCAAGAGTGCCTGCCTCATATACATGAGGCCCTGGGTTCGATTCCCCAGCACCACATATACAGAAAATGGCCAGAAGAAAAGTTCTTAAGCTAAAGATAACAGTAAGCCCATGACTAACATTGAATTATATATACATATTTTTTTTTTTTCTTTGTCAGTCATGCGGGTTCAACTCAGGGCTTGAGTGCTGACCCTGAGCTCTTTAGCTCGAGGCTACTGTTCTACCACTTTGAACCATAGCACCACTTCCAGTTTTCTGGTGGCTAGTTGGAAATAAGCATCTCAGTGACTTTCATGTCCAGGTTGGCTCTAAACTGCAGTCCTTTGAGCTCAGCCTCTTGAGTAGTTAGGATTACAGGTGCGTGCCACCAGTGCCTGGCTGGTCTAGAAAAGTGAATTTGTTAAGAGCCAAGGAGTCCACAACAGCACAACATTGTACTGTCATCAAATATAGGAAATACTTTTTTCATTTTTCATTAAGTTCCTTGGAAGGAAAGAAAAGGTCCCTCATAAAAGATAAAGTGTAGCTCAAGTGGCAGAGCATTTGCCTTGAGCCAGAAAGCTAAAGAGGGTATGAGCCTCTGAGTTCAACTCTCCCAAACAAAAACAACAAAAGGTAACACTGTTAAGTGATTAGCAGAGTAGCCATCTCCTATCAGGCGCATGCTTTGTGTTTTAAGAAATGAGCATCATTTCCCACTTTCCCTCCCCCCAGTTCTCTCCCACCCAACAAACAAGTTGTAAAGTTCATTTCCAATATAGTGTCTTGTGAATATTGCTGTTTTATTGGTTCACCCTTTGTCCTTTTTTAAAAGTTTTATTATCAAACTGAATTACAGAGCGGTTACAGTTTCATACATTAGGCATTGGATACATCTTGTACTGTTTGTTACCTCATCCCTCATTTCCTCCTCCCCCCTCCCCCTTTCCCTTCCCCCCCACCATGAGTTGATTTACACCAAACAGTTTTGCAAGTATTGCTTTTGTAGTTCTTTGTCTTTTTTTTACCCTGTGTCTCTCGATTTTGGTATTCCCTTTCTATTTCCTAGTTCTAATACCAATATACACGGTTTCCAATATACTCAGATAAGATACAGAGATAGTGTAGGTACAACCACAGGAAGGTGATACAAGATCATCAATATTGTCCTTTGTCTCACCATTTCTGTAATTCCCTTTCCCATCCCCAAATCAGATGAATATATACTAGACAAAGGATACTGAAATAAAAACAATTAACTGCACAGGATAAACCAAAGGGAAGGGGGACACAAAAGAAAAAAGAAGTGATTGCAAGTACACTGAAAAAAATCAAACCTCTTTTTTCCATATCTTGGAGTTCATTTCAATTAGCATCATTTTATATGGTCATATGTACATAGCTATTGAGCTATTGTGATCCTCTGCTAGGACAATCCTAGACATATACTAATTACTACAAGTCTTTGGGTCTGGCTTACTTCACTTAATATGATTTATTCCAAATCTTTCCATTTCCTTTTGAATGGGGTAATGTCATTCTTTCAGATGGAAGCATAGGATTCCATTGTGCGTATATACCACATTTTCTTGATCCATTCATCCATTCATGAGAGACAAATAAGGGAGGTGGTAACAAAGTTTCACAGGAATTGTACTCATTGCCTTACTTGTGTAACTATAACCCTGCTGTACATCACCTTTACAACAACAACAAAAATTTTTTTTTGGCCAGTCCTGGGGCTTGGACTCAGGGCCTGAGCACTGTCCCTGGCTTCTTCTTGCTCAAGGCTAGCACTCTGCCACTTGAGCCACAGCGCCCCTTCCGGCCATTTTCTGTATATGTGGTGCTGGGGAATCGAACCCAGGGCCTCATGTATACGAGGCAAGCACTCTTGCCACTAGGCCATATCCCCAGCCCCTACAACAAAAATTTTTTAATGAAAAAAATAAGTAAATAAAAATGAGCATCATTGCTAGAAAATTCCCCAAACATCAGGCGATGGATGAGATACATGAAGAACAATTAACATGCATCTTAGTATATGGAATGAATTTGTCATGAAGTTAATGTTAAAGAACTTGAAGTCTCTTTGAAAATCAGTTCAGAAGGAAAAGAATACTTCCTGTCAGTTTTCTGTAAATGATTGAAAGACTTCGCAAGGATGATACTTAAACTCTTTCCAAAACATCTTTATGTGCTTAGGGACCAGTGAGGTTTTTTTCCCATGGTAATTATCTCCACATTGCTATGGAGTGGTTTCTCTTTCTTATCACAATGAGGAAGTAGTTCTGGGCCTCTGTGAATCTGCTGAAGACAAAAGTTGTCTTGTGCTGACTGTCTGTGGAACACTGCTAATATTCTTCTAAGAGGTTCACCTCAGCAGCTTCCAACTAAGATTCTCTTTAGAAGCCTAGCTCAAGCTATTAACAGCCCTTTGCCCACATGGACAGAGAGCAATAAATCCCTGGAAGTCTTTGTGGCCCAATAGTCACAAGGCAATCCTTAGTCAATAACTAACAGAGGATTATGCAAGCTCACCTCTTTTGAGAAAGGGGGGGAAAAACTCTGAGTGTTATTTATCCTCCAGAGCACCCTTGTGAGATCACATTGAAGCTTCTTTCCATGGCAACTTATCCAAGAGTGTGTCTTTCCCTATCTTTCTTCTCTTTTCTCTTTCAGTTGTTGCCTTGTGAAGCTCTTTCCTAATTAATCATTTTCCTAGGAATCCTCACCAGTGTCTGATGAACACAGACTGTGAAACAGAAGTTATTGTCTCTAATCTTTGTCACCATCCTCTGCAAAGCTTGCTCTAACAAATACAGAGTAAAAGAAGACTCAGACTTGCTTAGATATCATACCCTTCAGAACTACTGGTGCATTGATCTGCTTTCTGTCACTGTGACAAAAATATCTGAGATAATGGACTTAAAAGAGGAAAGGTTTGTTTGGGATCACCGTTTCAAAGGTTTTAGTCTGTGGTGCATTGGCCGTATTGCTTTTGGACCTATGGAGAGGCAGTACATCATGTCAGGATCACAAGGGAAAGGAAACCTTTCACCACATGGTGTTGAGGAAGCAAAAAGAAGAGACATAATGTCATATCCTAGGATACACACCTACTAAAGACCTAACTTCCTCCCGTGAAGCTCCACCCTTTAGAAGTTTTTACTACCTTTCAATAGTACCATAGACTGGGGAGCAAGTCTTTAATACATGAGCCTTTGCAAGCATTCCAGATCCAGATCATAGCAACTGAGCTCTTTGTGATTGGTTATAAGCCAGCTCTGTGGAGTGTTGCTTCATTTTCAGTCCCCTATCTCAGTCATTTCAGTGCAGTAGGCTCTCCATCAGCTGTTGACATCATATAGGCAGCCCTGAAAACTTGATGTTTCCAATAGATTATCCAGCTGAGTAGATGAAGTGTATGAACTACAGGGACTGGTTTCTCTAGTAATAAGGGATTTGAAATAATAGTCCTTAACATACAGAGATGCTGGCACCTGTTTGCAGGAGGAATAAGCCTTACTGATTGTTGACTGTTACTCAGAGTCCCTCAGCATCTAGCTTTGTTTGTGTTAGGTCTCACAGCAGAAGCCAGTACGAAAGCAGGTGCAGACAGAGAAAGAATTCAAGATGTCAAATTTGAGTACTGTGAAGTTCTTTCACAGTATAACTTGTATTTCACTGCCTGGCACTGGGTTGTTTATTAGCTATAACTCATCATCCTTCTGAAAGGCATGGGAGGTAGATGAGAAGTGTTAGTATGAATTGCTTTTCAAGCCTTCCCAGGAAGTGCTATGATAAAAAAACAAAACAAGGACCTCTGAAAATCAAACAGCAAGCTTAAGTGGTTTTCCAAGGAAACAGTCTCTTATTCTGCCTTCAAGTACAGAGTAAATGTAAGTTCCTGTGGAATTATTACCTAGCTCAATGCCTCTCTTTACTTGGCAGTTTGGGCATTGTTGTCTGTGATTTATTACCCCATCTTACACTTGTAAATGCATTGGGAAGTGGCTAGCTTTCACACCGATGACAGGTAGATCTCTCTTTGCATACAACAGAAGATATTATTTCACCCCTCTGCTTTGATAGCTTCTTTTTGCAGTACTGGGGATTGAACTCAAGGCCTCCCACCTGCTGAGAAGGCACTCTACTACTTGAGCTGCACCTCCAGCCCCATCGGATAATCTTGTTTCCCACTGCTGTGGAAGATGTTTTGATCAAAATTAGTTCCCACTCTGGCACTCAGTGCTCTCTTGATGGGACCCAGCCTTCTATTGCACACGAGGATGTTGTGCTCTGCTCAGAAAAATGTGGCTCTGCGTCCACCAGCCAGTAACTCCCAATCTATGTAGGAAAGGGGAGCCCTTGTAAAGTGGGCTTTACACTTCTGTGGTCCATGAAAATCTAGAAATATAGATCTAGGAATATATAAGTCTTAGGGGGAAAGGGGTGGAATGCAGACCCTTGATCAATGACTGACTGATAGGTGAGGAAGCATACCACTTCCACCTCTTTGCTTCTACTTAGGACAGTTGTGGTACATGATCAGAGCTCTCCAATAGGGCTAAGCAAAAGTTGTTCCCATGCAACAATATCAGATCTATTTCATTTCACTTCTCCATAGTCTATTGTAAAATGTTTTTAACATAAATTCATGTTTAAGGATCTTCTGGGAAACCCAGAAGAGATATTTTATTTCCATGTTACTGGCTACTGCCTCCAGAGCCACATATTCCTAATCATATCTGGCTGTCTACCAGTCCCTAAACACATTCTAGGCAGTCTCTTTTTGTTTCTGTTGCTTTCTCAGCCCAAACTAATCTTCCTATCATACCAACTTCATCTGTCATCCTTTCTCCCATTCTTTAAGGACCAGGCAAAGGCCATCTCCTTATTCCAGTTGAGACTAATCTCTGCCTTTTCATGGTGGTTTCTTTGTAGTTGTGTTAGATCAACTGTCACCTTATATAGCATTGAATTTGTGTGTGTGTGTGTGTGTGTGTGTGTGTGTGTGTGTGTGTGTGTGTGTGTAGAGGAGGAGGAGAAGGTGGAGAATCAAACAGGACCAATCAATCATGGGTCAATTAATAAAGTCAGAGATATCATCTACATGCAAACACACTCTGGTACATTTTTGTACCAATACTGGGGCTTGAATTCCAGGCTTCGAGCTCTCTAGCTTTTTCAATAGCAAGTGGTGATCTACAAATTGAGCCATGTCTCCACTTCCAGCTTTTGCTCTTTAATTGGAGATAAGAGTCTCAAGGATTTCTTTGTCAAGGGCTGGCTATGAATCTCGAATCTCAGATCTCAGTATCCTAAGCAGGTGGGATTATAGATTTATGCTACTGATCCCTAGCTCATTTCTTAACATTTTAATTGCTTAATACTAACTAATTTTTAATTGACAGATACAGTTTATATATCTTTTCATGTAGCAGATGTTGTTTTAAAAGACGTATACATTATAAAATAGCTAAATTGAGATAATTAGCATATATATCACGTCACATACCTTTTTGTGGTGAAAATAATTTCATGAATGCCCAGGGGTGTGATTTCTGGTTTGTATGGTAGTTGCATATTTAATCATACAGACTACACTTTTCCTCAGTGGCTTCACTATTTCTTATTCCAACTGTAATGTTTAAGTGAACTATTTGTCCACATTTAATTTTGATTATGTAAATTACCAATGTTGTTTTCAATAACCAGTGACTATCAGCCTAGTACTTTTCCCTTCTTGATTACTTAAGAAATTACAGTATAGAGAAGGAGAAGTAACTTCTGAGACTATTTTCAGTGGCCCCTTTATTCCTGTCCCATACTCCATACTACATGTGTAATGTTCAATGATAGGTCAGTATTTAATATCACAAAAACTCAATATCCATTGATGAGCAAAATACATCTTATGTAGTTCCTTTAAAATTCCTTTCATTTTAAAAGTCCTACACCAGCCAAGTGCCATGGCTTGTGCCTGTAATCCTAGCTACTCAGGAGGCTGATACCTGAGGATTGCAATTTGAAGTCAACCCAGACAGGAAAGTTCATGAGACTCTTATTTCCAATTAACTACCAAAAAAAGCCAGAAGTGGAGGTATGACTCAAATATTACAGTGCTAGTCTTGAGTACAAAAGCTCATGGACAATGTTCAAGCCCCAGGAGTGGCACACACCAAACAGTCATATGTAACTGTCTTGACAGGGTTTTATAGCCTTTCTTTTCTCATGCTTAAGTCATGTCTTCTGTCAATACGAACTAACATGGTTAAGTAGGAGTGATCAAATTTAAGCCATCAAATAAATATTTAACATTGAAGCACAGGTAGCAAAATACTAAGACAAATATTCTTATTCTTTTTTTCATGTATCTATCCTTGGTCAGGGAGAGTTTGCTCCTGATGTTGGCCTTCAATACAAAGGAGAGCTGACAGTTGTTTTACGGTACATTCCTCCAGAGGAGAACCTGATGCTGCCACTAGGACAACTTCAAGGTAGAGAAAAATCACTTAATGTGATCATACTATTTTTACACCTGAGAGTGGGAATCAGGGATTGGTTTGACTATGCTAATTTCACACATGAATGAAATGAAAAAGATTGCCATTGACTTTTGAAGACAGTTGTGATATACATACTACCTATGGAAAGGGTGTGGTCATCTTACAAGGAAGACAAAGCTCAGACCGAGTGACCAGCATAGATAGTAAGAGTCATTTCCTGTCCATCTCAGATATATAGAATACACCTTAGAGTTGAGAGGCTGCTTGTATGGATTTCTGTCATTCATAGTTACTCAGTGAGTCTTGAGGAAGATATATATCAGACCACAGAACGAAAAAGAAAAATTCAGGTGAAAGCAAACTCTCCTGACCTTCCTCTTCCATCAGTCTCCTCCCATTCACAATTACCCTCTTCAGTAACATGATATCCCTGACAAGCAATTATGTTTTACAACTTAGTTTTCTCACTTCAAAAAGGATATTGGTAGGATTAAACAGGCTCATACATGTAACATGCTTCAAACAATACTAAATAAATAACAGTGAAAGGTAAGAAGGAGTTTCTTCTCACACCCAAATGTAATTTTTTTTGTCAGGCATAGGGCCTGAACTTAAGTCCTGGGCACTTTCCCTGAGCTCTTTTTCTCAAGGCTAGTGGCTCTACCACTTTGAGCCTCAGCTCCACTTCCACTTTTTGAGTGGTTAATTGGAGATAAGAGTCTCACAGGGACTTTTCGGCCTAGACTGGCTTCAAACAATGATCTCAGCCTCATGAGTAACTAGGATTACAGGTGTAAGCCACTAGCACCTGGCTTCAAAAATGTAATTGTCTATGGGCTGTAGCCTCTAGGGCTGACCTTGCCTGAAAGTGACAATTCATAAGATGGGAGGTAGGCAATTTTCTTGTTGGGAGTCAGTTTGAAATATCAAAAAAGAGAATGATGATTTTTTTTTCTTTTTGAGTGATACTGCTCACATCTGGCTTCTGTCATAGCTCACTAAAAACAGTGATGGTGGCCCAGGCAGCTCTCAGGATCCTCTCCATTCCTTTCCTTTATAGCGCCTTGTTAAAAAGCTGTGCTCTATAGAGGAGTGGTTAAAGTTTTAAATAAGAAAATCTATTCAGAAGAAATCCAGTGGGACAAAAACATTTAATCTAATACTACATATTCAATAAGGTAAAGACCTGATTCATTCAGCAAATGAAGTAAATCTTTGCAGATGGCCTTTTTAAATTTTGAAAGAGAATCTCTCTCTCCATCTCTCTTTTTCTCACCCACCCCATCAGTTGATACAGGAAAGAAACCCTTTAAAAAGGGGAAGAAGAAAGAGGCACCTGTAATCGCTGGAGGCATACTTGAAGTGTTCATCAAAGAAGCAAAGAACTTGACAGCAGTGAAATCAGGAGGCACTTCGGACAGCTTTGTGAAGGGGTAATTTTGTTTCATCTCATTTCAGATGATATTTAATGGTAGATGAAAGAATCTGTGATTATGAGACAGTGATTGCTGTGCATCTCCATGTTCTGCTAATAGAATATGTACTGGGGGAAAGCTATGTTTACATCTGAAACAATTTATCTCTAAAGCAGTATGTGTGCAGAGGGAATTGCTTATTCTTAGCTTACACTGTTTCCAGCAGATTTGAGGAATTCTTATCATTCTCGCCCTTGAGACCAAGAAATTTTGTCATGAAATTCATTTCTCAAAAGAGAAAGTTGGAAATTATATGTTTAATGTACTTCTATTATACTTGGTTATTATTTGGTGCTGGTAATATTCAACAAATGCTGAAATACCTATACTTGCTGTTTTGCTCTCTTGGGGGAAATTGTAAAAATGTGGTAATCAGAGCATTATTCCTGGCAGTATCTACCAGGAAGTGCTTTGGAGAGAGCCTTAGATTGCCCATTGGACATTTGTTTCCATTTTGTGGCGCAGAGAGTAGTTTCTTGAGGGAATAATGTTCTTTAGATGGATATTGTTGCTCACTCTAAACTCACCAGCAAATCTCTCTTGATTTCTGAGTACTGGATATTATTGTCTTGAACTTAGAGAAACTGGGACTAGGAGGATAATATACATTCATTCAAACACACAAATGCACATGTATGAACCATCAAAGTGTTGCACTTTTCCAAAGTAAATGTGCCATTATAGCTGACTTCATGGAAGATGTGAAGGTCACGAGAATACTTTAAGTCAGATGACAGTTTTTGCTTCTCCTTAGACCTTCTTAGAAAACTGAGGCAGGGGAAGACAGTGTGGTAGTTCAAGTGGTAAAATGCTAGGCCTTGAGCAAAAGGAGCTTAGGGACAGTGCCCAGACCCAGAGTCCAAGGCCCAGGACCAGCAAAAAGAAAGGAAGGGAGAGGGGGAGGGAGGAAGAGAGAGAGGGAGGGAGAGAGGAAGAGAAGGAGGGAGGGAGGGAGAGAAGGAGGTGAGGGGGAGAGGGAGGGAGGGAGAGAAGGAGGGAGGAAGAAAGGGAGAGAGAGACAGAGACAGAGAGAGACAGAGAAAGAAAGAAAGAAAGAGAGAGGAAGAGCAAAGGATGAAAGAAAAATGAGTTGTGTTCTAAATCTGGAAGATCTAATACTGAGGAGAAGCAGAGGGGTTGGAGGCATGGATCAGTTGGTGGAATGCGTGTCAATGAGTGAAAGTGTCAGGTACAAGAGTTCAAGTCTTGGACAAAAAAAAGAGGGGTTTCCTTGTTGGTGAATGTATGTGCTTGAATCCCAGTCCACCTGTTCTTCATTCTCTCTTGTGATAGTTAAATTTAAGGATGGAAGAAATACTTTCATTTGATCTTGCTGATACAGTTTGCTTTAGCATCTCCACCATCGAGTTCAGGCCTCTGCTGCAGTTTGTGGGGATAAGAGGATGGATAACCCTTAGCTTTCAGCTTCACTATGGTGACTTACTTATTTCTGGGACTTTCTTCACTTTGCCAAGGGTGACTTACTAACTTCTAGGACAGTTTTCATTTCCTCTTATTGAGAATTAATGATGCAGAAATAGTAAAGAACAGTATCCATAGTTTATTTATTTATTTATTTATTGAACACAATTTTTTTGACAAGGTGTTGTGCAAAAAGGGTACAGTTACATAGTAGGGCAGTGTGTACATTTCTTGTGATATCTTACGCCCTGTTTTTCTATCTCTTCTCTAGGTCAGGTAGACATATATACAATATACAGTGTATCAAGAACATATACAGTAGCCACGCCCAAGAAAGATCGCCTAGGGCTTTAAATGTAATGTCGATATTAGACCATATGTCGACAGTAGTCTTATATGAACGTACATACATACCTTTTGAGCTATTGTATTCCCCTGAGAGGTCAATTTTTGACCTTTATATGTTGACTAATTGTTTGGTTTTAGTTACATACTGTTGGGTCACTGCCCCAATCCTGTGGGGAATACTATTTGACAAGCAGGTTTTGGTTTCACAGACTTGGTCTCTACTGTCTCTCCGTCTCCCTTTGTTAACAGTCATATATCAGGGAGATCATGCCCCTTTGTTTTCTGTGTTCTAGGCTTGTCTCGCTCAACATTATTTGTTCGAGTTCTGACCATTTCCCTGCGAATAACAATATTTCACCATTCCTAATCGCTATGTAGTATTCCATTGTGTATAGGTACCATATTTTTTGGATCCATTTGTCTGTGGAGGGGCATCTGGGTTGTTTCCATATTTTGGCTATTGTGAATTGTGCCGCGATAAACATGGAAGTACAAATGTCTTTTTGATATCTTGGGGTTGGCTGTTTAGGATACATGCCTAGGAGTGGTATGGCTGGGTCATAGGTTAGGTCTATATTGAGCTTTTTGAGAAACCTCCATACTGTTCTCCAAAATGGTTGTACTAATTTGCACTCCCACCAACAATGGAGAAGGGTTCCTCTTTCCCCGCACCCACTCCAGCATTTGTTGTTGCCTGAGTTCAGAGTATAGGCCATTCTAACTGGGGTGAGGTGGTATCTCAGGGTCGTTTTTATTTGCATTTCCTTTACTACCAGGGATGTTGAGCATTTCCTCATGTGTTTCTTTGCCATTTTTATATCTTCTCTTGTGAAGTCTCTCTTTAGCTCTTTTGCCCATTTCCTAATAGGTTTATTGGGCTTGGAGGGGCTTAGTTTTTTGAGTTCTCTGTCGATGACAGATATCAGGCCTTTGTCTGTTGCTGTGCTGCTAAATATCCTTTCCCATATGGTTGGCTGTCTTTCTATTTTGGTGGCTATGTCCTTAGCTGTGCAGAAACTTTTTAATTTGTAGTAGTCCCGTTTGTCGAGTCTTTCCCCTATTTGTTGTGCCCCTGGGACTCTATTCAGGAAGTTCCTTCCTGTGCCTATAAGTTCTAGCGTCTTTCCTACTCTGTCCTTCAGTAGTTTCAAGGATTCAGGTCTGATATTGAGGTCCTTGATCCATTTTGAGCTGATCTTGGTGCATGGTGATAGGCTTGGGTCTACTTTGAGTTTTCTGCATATGGCTGCCCAGTTCTCCCAGCACCAGTAGTTGAAGAGGCTATGTTTATTCCATTGTATGTCTTTAGCTCCTTTGTCGAATATCAGTTGGCTGTAAGAGTGCGGTTTTATTTCTGGGTCTTCAATTCTAATCCATTGGTCTTCCGATCTGTTTTTATACCAATACCATGCTGTTTTTGTTATGATGGCCTTGTAGTAGAACTTCAAGTCTGATATTGTGATACCTCCTGCACTGCTTTTTTTGCCTAGAATTGCTTTGGCTATTCTAGGTTTTTTGCTGTTCCATATGAATTTATGGATTGTTTTCTCTATTTCAGTGAAGAATGTGGCTGGGATTTTGATAGGTATTGCATTGAATTTGTATAACAATTTGGGCAATATGGCCATTTTCACTATATTGATTCTGCCTACCCATGAGCATGGGAGGTCTTTCCATCTCCTTGTGTCTTCTTTGATTTCCCTTATTAGATTTTTGTAGTTTTCATTAAATAGGTCCGTCACGTCCTTGGTTAAGTTGATCCCTAGGTACTTTATTCTTTTTTTGGCTACTGTAAATGGAATTGTTTCCATAATTTCCTTTTCTGTTTGTATATTGCTGGTGTACAGAAAAGCTACTGACTTTTGTGGATTGATTTTGTATCCTGCTACTTTGCCAAATTGGTTTATTAGGTGTAGGAGTTTGGGGACTGAGTTTTTTGGGTCCTTCAGATATAAGATCATGTCGTCTGCGAATAGGGATAACTTGATTTCTTCCTTGCCGATGTGGATCCCTTTGATGTCCTCCTCTTGCCTTATTGCGATGGCTAGGGATTCCAGCACTATGTTGAAAAGAAGTGGGGAGAGTGGCATCCTTGTCTTGTTCCTGAGTTTAGGGGAGTATCCATAGTTTTTAAATCGCAACTTTCTGGTAAATTCGCTCCTTTGTTACATATAAATATTAAGCTGATTTTGAAGTTACTTGAGATTTTTTTTCAAGAAATAAGAGAACAAGAAACAATGAACTGTTATGTAAAGTTTAATATGAAATATATAAACTACCTAGTTACCTAATCACATTAATTCTGTTAGCTGAAATAAAAATGACTTTAAAAGAAAATTGTCTTCTTTATTTTCCCCTCTTACATGTAAATAAGGACTGAAGGAAATGTATCCAGGGAAGGTATAAAAGTATCACGATTATCAGAGGCATAGTTTTTGTTTTGTTTTGCTCTCTTGTGGTATTTACGTCATGGGTCAGGATAGCTCTTCGATTTAAACTATTCCATCCTTATTCCAACTGGTAGGATAGTTTCCATAAGTTTCATAGAACTACTTCCTTTTTTACATTTTAATTTTATTTTGTTGTAAAGGTGATATACAGAGGGGTTACAATTACATAGGTAAGGTAGTAAGTACATTTCTTGTCAAACATTGTTACCCCCTCCATCATTTTTCTCCTGCTTTCTCTCCCCCCTGACTCCCACCCAGGCCCAAGTTGTAAAGTTCATTTCCAACCTAGTGTCTTGTATCACTGTTACGCTGGTTCACCCTTTGTCCTTTGTCTCACCATTTTGTGAGTCCCCTTCCCTTCCCCAAATCAGATAAACTTATATACAAGACACAGGGTAGCAGAATCAAAAACAGTGACTACAGGGGATAAACAGAAGGAAAAAAAGAAGAAAGGAAAAAAGAAATAACTTCATATAGCACATTAAAAACAACATTGTCAACAACAACAAAAAACCCTCCTGCTTCCATATCTTGGATTCCATTTCGATTAGCATCATTTTATAAGGTCATATGTACATAGCTTTTGAGCTATTGTAATCATCTGCTAGGACTATCTTAGACATATACTCATTATTACAAATGAGGGAAACCATGGATCTACATTTCTTTGCATCTGACTCACTTCACTTAATATGATTTCCCCCCTAAGTCTTTCCATTTTATTATGAATGGGGAAATGTCATTCTTTCTCATGGAACCAGAGAATTCCATTGTGTATATGTACCACATTTTTGATCCATTTATCTACTGAAGGGCATCTGGTTTGGTTCCATATCCTAGCTATGGTATAGTTGTGCTGGTAGCTTTAGTGTGGCCTTGCTTATGATTGTTTGGGTAAATGCCCAGGAGTGGAATTGATGGATCATAGGGGAGATGTTTAGTCTTTTGAGGGATCTTCATACTGCTTACCACAGTGGTTAAACAAGTTTACATTCCCACAGTGTAGTAGCATTCCCTTTTGGCCACATCCCTGCCAACATCTACTATTATTTGTTATCTTGATAATGGCCATTCTAACTGGGGTGAGGTGGAATCTCAATGTTGTTTGGATTTTCATTTCTTTTATGTTGTGCCTAATTTTAAAATGAGGATTTTTTTTTAAAAAAAAGAAACAGACAGAAAGAATATTAGGAGATGACATGCATTCTCTACTTGAAACCTGAAATGAAATCTCAATTAGCTTCTTTATAGTAAGATCATTTGCTTGTGGTATTTGGTGTTGTTGTCTAATATAATGATTCTATAAGCAAATTTGTCTACTTCTCTAAAACATGTTCCCTAGTAGCAGAAAAGCTAGCATTCACAATATACTTTGAGCCCAATACAGTGTTTTGACAACAGTATAGATCTGCGGTTCCAATGTTTCATTTGAGAAGAGGGAGAGAAGCTGATTTAAAAGATATATCTTTCCCAGGTGCCAGTGGTGACTCATGCCTGTAATCCTAGCTACTTAGGAGGCTGAGATCTGAGGATTGAGATTGGAAGTCAGCCTGGGTAGGAAAGTCCATGAGACTCTTATCTCCAATTAATCACCAAAAAAGATGGAAGTGGTTCATGTGATAGAGTACTAGCCTTGTGCAAAGAAGCTCAGGGACAGCACCTAGGGTCTGAGTTCAAGACACAGCATCTGCAAAAACAGATATGTACATGAATAAGTTAACGTGATAGGAAGCTGGCCCCAATTCCACTATGGAAGCAATGAGATACTGTGCAGTGTTTCTTCAGTTTGTCCCTTCAAGGGATAGAGAAGCTGAAGGATTCATCCACCAATTTCCAAAACTCATTGCTTAAAAAGTTGCCCTTCAATCCATTAAATCCCCAGCAATTCCAGGGTTCTCCCCACATCAATTTACTTAGAACCAGAATTACTCTTTTATTGAAGAGGTCAAGACACAGCTGAAAGCCTTCTGGAAACTGTTCACTTTGCCAGTCATTTCAGAAATGGCCCATGAATATACAAACCAGGACATCCAATAATGCCTACTACCACAGAAGGCATTTTCTTTACAAGACTTGGGAAGATGGATTAGAAGATTAGAAAGGAGAGAGAGTGCATGTTATTGTTGCTCCACCTAAAAGAAACCATTCCACAAAATAATTCCAATATTAAGCATATAACAACTTGAGAAATATGCCAGCATCGGTGGTTCATACCTGTAATCCTAGCTACTCAGGAGGTTGAGATCTGAGGATTTTAGTTCAAATCTATCCTGAGCAGGAAAACTTGTGAGACTCTTATCTCCAATTAACCATCAAAGCTGGAAATATTGCTATGGCTAAAAGTGGTTGCATGCTATCCTTGAGTACAAAAGTTCAGGGACACTGCCCAGGCCCTGAGTTCAAGCCACAGGAACAGCACCAAAAAAAGTTTTTAAAAAGTACCTGGGAGTTGAGTGAATATGTTCAATGTACACTGTATGCATATATGAACATGTCATCATGAAACCTGATGAATAATAAGGATGATAGGTAAAAGATCCTACAAGAATCAAATACACATATCACATTTGTAAACATTCATGTATGCAAACACATCAGAAATTATGGGAAATTCACATGACTATTCCAGGATGACATTTTTGCCTACTGTCTCAATGATGGTTTGATTTTGTGTTTTCCTGCAGTTACCTGCTTCCTGATGATAGCAAAGCCACCAAGCATAAAACTATGGTCATAAGAAAGAGTGTTAACCCTCAGTGGAATCATACTTTCATGTTTAGTGGCCTGTACCCTCAGGATATAAGCAATGTTTGCCTAGAACTTACCATCTGGGACAAGGAAGCCTTTTCTAGCAACATCTTTCTTGGAGGAGTTCGTTTGAATTCTGGAAGTGGTAAGGAACTTGAAGATCTGGGGTCTGTAACTGGGCATGGGACAAGGGCATGCTTCCTTCATGTAATGTGTACTAGATATTTATGTAGTTATGTTGTCAGTCATAAATGACTCCTAAAATTATTCTCCGTTCATTACTCAGGCGCTGGTGGCTCATGCCTGTAATCTTAGTTACTCTGGAGGCTAAGATGGCAGTTCAAAGCCAGTCTGGGGAGAAAAGTCCATGAGACTCTTATCTCTAATTAACTACTCAGAAAAAGCCAGAAGTGGTATTGTGCCTCAAGTGTTAGAGCACTAACCTTGAGTGCAAAAATCTCAATGACAGTACCTAAGCCCTGAGTACAAGCCCCAGGACCAGTAAAAAATATAAAATCTGTTCATTTATAAATATGCACATTAATATTACCAACTATGACTTTGTATTTTTAAGCTAGAAGTTTGGGAGATACTTTACATTCAGTCCTTTCACAGAAAAACACATTTTAATGTAAGTGAATTGCAAGCACTTTCTTGGTCCTTCAAGTTTTGCTCAGACAAGGACCACTAAGACACACAGGCTTCTGAGAGGGAAACAGTTTTCATTCACACTGGTTGAATGGGAAGGAAATAAAAAAAAAATTCATTGTTTAGTCAGGTTATAGAAATATACCACTTTGGGGGCTGGGAATATGGCCTAGTGGCAAGAGCTTGCCTCATATACATGAAGCCCTGGGTTCAATTTCCCAGCACCACATATACAGAAAACGGCCAGAAGTGGTGCTGTGGCTCAAGTGGCAGAGTGCTAGTCTTGAGAAGAAAAAAAAATCTAGGAACAGTGCTCACGCCCTGAGTTCAAGGCCCAAGACTAGCAAAAAAAAAAAAAGAAAAGAAATAAAAGAAAAGAAAGAAAGAAAAGAAATATAAAATATACCACTTTTACCACAATCACAACTAAACAGGGTGAAATGGACAAAAGAAGTGTAATATAGTTGAATTAATTAACACTGGGAGAGCACATATAATTCACTTAAATCTTCTTATCATTCAGATGCCCACCCTATGAGACTTTATTTATAGAAATTAACAAGAGCTAAGAATATCTGTGTCACTAAAACTAATAATTCCCAGGTCAGAGAAGTGACTGTGTGAGAAAGAACTGTAGCCAGCCTGCCAAATAGTTCAATGCCAGTCTACATGAACCAGTTCCCTGTTGAAGTACCAAAGAAAATGATGCAGCAGGGCTGTCCAGATTTGTGTCATATTTTCTAGCAAAAGAAAATTGTGCAGACTGTAAATGATTAACTTATTCTAACATCATTTACAAGATATGGGAAGTGAGAACAGGCCAGTGAGAGGCTTTCTGGTTAAAAACTCCCACCATTACCCCCTTAGTGATCAGTAGATGCCTCCCAGGAGATGAAAACATCTTAGTTATGAAATACAATGCTTTTCCTTCTGTTCTTCAGGTGTGAGCTATGGGAAGAACGTGGACTGGATGGATTCTCAAGGGGAAGAGCAATGCCTTTGGCAGAAGATGGCTGCCAACCCTGGGATGCCTGCAGAGGGGGTACTCATGCTTCGTTCCACCATGGGGAAGTGCAGGCTATGAGGGAACCAATTCTCTACGAATGAGGCCTCTGAAGATTGTTGCTACTCCTTCCTTTTGGTAGCAGGATGGGACAGTAGCTTCTGCTGCCCTGCCATTTCGTACCTGGGGTGTTAGGACATGAGGGGAGAGATGTCAGTGTTATGAACATTCAGTATCTTGTTGAGTGCCTAAAAACCATATGCTCCTATATGCCCATTGGGTCTTTCTAATTGGGCAATAGAAAGTATCCTACCCTATCCTGTCAACAGGCTAATTGTTCAAAGGTTCACAGGCTTTATACCTTCACAGAAATAGCACAAGGTTATTTGAAATTGTGGATGAGATTAAGAATGCCCACGGGCTAGGGATATGGCCTAGTGGCAAGAGCCGTGCTTGCCTTGTATACATGAAGCCCTGGGTTCAATTCCCCAGCACCACATATACAGAAAATGGCCAGAAGTGGTGCTGCGGCTCAAGTGGCAGAGTGCTAGCCTTGAGCAAAAAAAAGCCAGGGACAGTGCTCAGGCCCTGAGTCCAAGGCCCAGGACTGGCAAAAAAAAAAAAAAAAAAAAAGAATGCCCAATCTTTCTCCAATCATGAGTTATTTTAGCTTTCCTCAAATCGTATGATAGGAATGGGGACTTCCAAATAGCTCGATGCTACTCTTTGTTCACCCTGATTATCCCTGAGATCCCAAGAGGGTATGAAAAGAATGATTGCTGGATAAGAGATGATTTTTCTATGCTGGCAAGTGTGTGTACTAGCCAGGTGACATGATTATAGATGTATCATCTAAATCATCATAGAGGGAAGAGAGCTAAATGACTGTCCCAGAAGAATAGCTGTGAACCAGGATTTAACTGGTCTTGATGACATATATTATTTATTTGAAAAAATGTTCTAAGCCATTAAATAGAAGAGATTGAGAAATAATGGTCAATCAATACATTTTTGTTCATTGATGAGTCAAATATAATAAGGGCCCTCTTCTACCCTCTTATAAGAGAGAATTGGGAACACTATTTTCTCATTCCCTTTCATTACCTCTTTCTATGAGTTCTTGTTATCTCCTTTTGTAGTGGTTAGCTATTGCCATAGTAATGCTGAATAACAAGCAACTACAAATTTCAGTGTCTTAAAATGACTTTTTTTTTTTTGCTTTGTCTGCAAAGGTTGCTAGGGCAGCTGTGTTTCCTGCTATACAGAGTCTAAGTCAGCTGCTTGTGTCTCATTTTCTTAGGGCAACAGTTATATCATAATGATGACAGAGTTGATCAAATACATAAATGCATCATGGCCCATTGGTCAAATATCCAAATGGAAAGCCCAAAGTCAATAGGCAAGGAGATATGTTTCGCCCACATTGAAGTCATGACAATAATGAGGAAACAGGGGGCTGGGAATGTGGCTTAGTGGTAGAGTGCTTGCCTAGCATGCATGAAGCCCTGGGTTCGTTTCCTTAGCACCACATAAACAGAAAAAGCCAGAAGGGGCACTGTGGTTCAAGAGGTAGAGTGCTAGGCTTGAGCAAAAAGAAGCCAGAGACAGTGCTCAGGCCCTGAGTCCAAGCCCCAGGACTGGCCAAAAAGAAACAGTGAGGAAACAGGAAGGTATGAACTGGGGCCAGTAGTTTCGTGTACTTTATCTCTGTCACCTAGAATTCCAGAAGGAATTCAAACTTTCATGCCAAGGCAATAAAGCTAGAAGGGACCTCAGGCCTGGGTCCTCATTTTGCAAGTTCTCAGCCCAGAGAGCTTAGATGATTTACCCAAAGCTCTACAGAGACTATGACTAACTCCTAAATTATTTTTACTTTCAGTGCCATTCTTGACATGATCCTATAAGCTTATCAAGGTGGATAGTAAGGCATACGTTGAAGAAAAGGGATGAGAATCTGATTGTTTGAACATTAACATTTATGACCCAGGCGTGTTCCCAAGTGATATTCTATCCTTCAGCTCATTTCCTCATTTGAGTACCTAGAAAATCCTTAAAAGTTTAGAAGATGAATTTCAGTAATAGGAGAACTACAATCTTATTCAGGCTTATTATAGATAGTCATTCCCTATTTTTTAGATTTCTTGAATTTATGAATTCAAGTGATTTACAAATATGTTAATATTATTCTGAGTAAAGGAATACTCTATCTATTTTCAATATTAGTAAAATCTAATTTTAGAAAATTGATGATGGTAATCTAGTGTAATTAGTAAGTATGGTCCTTTGGAAAAACTCTCATATCCTTATGATACACTTCTTAAAAACAGAAAATGAAAAATATATGATCATCATTACTTCTCACATTGGCAAAGCAAATTTTCCTCAGAGTTACTGTGACTCATTCTGTGTCATTTTAGGTAAAGTGAGAAGGTGGTGATGGTCAAGTCTGAAGGCATTGAAGTAGATACAATAAAGTGGATTTAATCACTAATAAAAAAAAGTTGCAAAATAATGAATTCACAATTTTACAACCTGAGCTCAAGAGCATGAACTTTCCACATCTAGAACTTTGTCACATTTAAAGCAATTCTCTGCATCACAGCTTCATAAAATCCAATAGCAAACTGGTTATTTCTGCAAGGCAAACACGTAGACATGCAAACTGTACTCTCTGGGAGTTGTTCTTGAGAATGAAGGCTAAATTGATCTTTAAATCACTCTCTTTTACTAAGTGGGGGTACAGAATAATTGTTTAAAAGGTAAGCCCAGGCTGGTGGGATGCACCTGCATTTAGGTGCATTTAGGAGCATTTAGCAACAGGGGTAGGATCATGGACTTAAGGTCAGCTGGGCTACATAAGGAGTTCCAGACAAACCTGGAATATGTTGTGAGACCTTGTCTGAAAAAGCTAAGTAAATAAATAGACATAGGAATAAAAGCATGAGATATAAGTGATACTTGTGAATGGCACAGAATTCAAATAGTTTAAGATGAAAAAGTCTTTCCCTCCTGTTCCATGTAAGAATGTATTGACAGCCTCACTTTTTTCCCATGAGATTACATTCTAGGAATATTTCACATTTAACCATTTACATCAAAATGCCACATGGAATATAGTTAACTAATCAATCTGTGTATAGGCAAGCTTTATAAATTTAAAATATTCAGAATATATTTTACTGAGCCATTGTACTTCTGGGTATTTCTCTTACAACAGAGATAGGTGCATATGTGAAAACTGAGTACACAAAGGTGAACTTATTGCAAGAGATTGAAAACAACCCAAGAAGCCTTCTGCAAGGTCTCATACCCCTGATTTTTCTGTTTCTAGTCACTCCTTGCTCCTCCTCTTCTGTCTTTGCTGATTTTCTGCACAACTATTAAAAATGGAATTCGAATTCTTCAGTGTTCAATGTTTCTTTTCTACTCACTGTATGCAGCCTCCCAGATATCATCATATACCATTCTCTCATGACTTTATACACTTAAGACTTCAAATTTTCATTTCCAGTCCAGACCCTCTTCTTAAATCAGAGTCATTTCTGTCACACCCAATTAAATAGAACTGAGAACACACACACACACACACACACACACACACACACACACACACACACACCTCACAAATGCCTGCTCCAGAGACTGCAAGTTTTCAAGATCAAATCCAATAAAAATGACCTACTGCGACTTTAAGAAATGTTACCTAGTGATTGGCACTACTCACCTATCATAGCTTGCCAATTCCCAGATGTCATTAGTAGACCTATAAATTTGTTTCCAAATTAACTTGTGCAATATTCTCTTTTACCAATAAAACTCTAATCTTCTCCTTTGTTTCCTAGATATACCAGAGACTGCCCCAGTTTGTGTCCCAATTGTAATTCTACCTTTTGTTTTGATTCCCAAGTAAAACCCTTCTGCATAGAGATTTGCTTTTATATTTTAATTTAACTTTGACAACCACAATCCAACTCCCTATATAACACCGACATCAGGAGGGTTCATAACTAAAACTCATATTCAAAACTTCATTCTCAAAGAATTATGAAAGGGTAACACTGATCAAGATGTATAGTATTCATAAACTGATGTGTTGAATGGTAACTCCTTTGTTTGTTTTGTTGTTGGTTTTTTTTTCCAGTCCTGGGGCTCGAACTCAGGGCCTGAGCACTGTCCCTGGCTTCTTTTTGCTCAAGGCTAGCACTCTACCACTTGAGCCACAGCCCCACCTCCGGATTTTTCTACATATGTGGTGCTCAGGAATCGAACCCAGGGCTTCATGTATACGAGGTGAGCACTTCACCACTAGGCCATATTCCCAACCCCGGTAACTCCTCTGTGTAACCACCTAAAGATAGTTTAAAAAACTCAACTCTCCATTCCACCCTCTTCCCCACTCATGTCTTCTGCTTCTGGGTGCTCTGTCTCAGTACATGGTACAATCACCTAGCCAGATACAGTAACCAGGCACCTGATAGTAACCTTTGATTTCTTCCTCCCCTTTTCCCTGAGTCAGAATTAATAAGGAAATCCTATTGATTCTTACTCGAAATAAATATTCAAACTTCCAGAAACATTGAGGAAACTTTATATTGGATACATTTCCACTCATCACCTAAACTCAGCATCTACTTTTAGCACCTAACTGTACTTTCCTATCACTGTACATCTGTATGTCCATGTCCAGAGTGATCTCTGACCCCCACTTCATGACTCTCAATTGCTCTAAGTATAAAAAAACTGTTCTTGTTCATGGTCCTTCATAAGAAAGCCACTGTCTCTCAAGTGTGTTCCAGGCTATACCTCCCTTCTCTTTCAGCCACACAGTGAGTTTTCTAGCTTTCAATTGTGCTAGACTTTATCCCACCTCATAGTCTTTGCTAAAAGTCCTTTTAGCCCTGCTCATCAGCCTGATTTCAAATAATAATCCATGTCTTAAATGGTACATCCTCAGGAAAACCTCACCTGAGCCGGTGCTAAACTAGGTCACAGAAGCCTGCCTCTGTTTCCCCTCCATTGCACACATCACAATTACAATAAATTATTTATGTAATGAGTCCTTGAATGACTGTCGTGGTCCTTCCTATCATATAAGATTCATGAGAGCACAGACAATAGTTTTTCACACATATCCCTAGTTCTGAGCCTAGAATACACACTAAAAATATTTGTGAAATAAGTCAAAAGAAAATCAAACCTAATACTATAGAACATTAGGCCAATTGTTGTCTTTGAAGATCAATGTTTCTAACTTTTGAGTTAACAGAAAAGGAGACTGGGAACCTAGAGATGAAGGAAAAATTCTGAATGTGTTTACTGATTCCTTTTTACAGTAACCACTCTAATAATAATATACTTCAAAACACATTTCTACGTTCTCATTACATATAAGTGACAAATATTTAAGGTGATGCATATGCTAAATAGACTGATCTTACCACTCCCCAATGTGTACATACATCAAAACACTACAAAGTACCCTCCTAAATGTACATATTTAATCTTTTCAATTAACAATGAAAGCAATCTTCCTGCAATACAGTAGCTACAAACCTATAACCTTGGGCCCAGCATATTGATTCTCAGAAGAGGAGACCATGACCTTACCTGGAACATTCCAATTCTTACTTGAAGATCCCAATACTCATTTCTTCCTCCAATGAATTAAACAAATTATAAAGAAATAGGTTTAGAATCCTGACATTATCCAGCATATAAATAGTACTGCCTGGGCAGGACGATTCAGTTAATCAGCTCTCATTTCACATGTTATTATCACTGGACTTACTCATCAGGCTGTAGTTTTTTAGGTCATGAAAACAAAGATATTTTCATAGAACATCACATACTTCCTTTTCCTTAAAAAATGTTCACAAATATATGACTCACAAACATGAATAAGATAATTGAGCCCACCTGATACATAGTAAATATTAGTCTCATCGTCACTTATTATTTTAAGGTTTGAATTTGGTTGAAGAAGAGAAAGCTATGGAAGAAACAAGGATGAATGCTACTTTTTTTTTCCAATCTTGGGCTTGGACTAAGCCCTGTGCCTGGCTTCTCTTTGCTCAAGGTTAGCACTCTGCCACTTGAGCCACAGTGCACTTCTGGCTGTTTTCTATATATGTGGTGCTGGGGAATTGAACCCAGGGCTTCATGTATATAAGGCAAGCACTCTTGCCACTAGGCCATATTCCTAGCCCCATGAATCCTACTTTGAGAAGTAGTGTATAGAGCTATCAAGTCTCATAAGCTAATGAGAGTAAGAACCAATACAGCACTTTGGGCTGTAATCAGTGTTAGTTTTATTTTTATCCTCCATATACAGTCGTCACACAAAACAACATTTTCTCTAGAAATTAGCAAAACTTTCCTCCTATAAAAGTATCATCATGGCCTTTGAAATAGAAGGAGAAACGATGTGAAAAGAGGTTATACTTTCTCATACTAAATTAAATTAGATTATATTAATTTTCAAAATTGTATTGTTATTATAAAGATGATGTGCAGAAGGGTTACAGTTACATAAGTCAGGTAATGAGAAGATTTCATTTTCTCCCAGTTTTTTCCCTCAACCCCTCTCCCCAGCAAGATGTATAGCTTATTTTCAAGATAGTGTCCAGTGAGTACCATCGCTGCATTTTTCACCCTTTGTCCCTCCATTTCTGTGCCTCCCACTCCCAAAGACATATAAATGAGTAAACAGAACAAAAACAGAAAAAAAAAGAAAAAACCTCTTGTTTCTATTTCTTGGAGTCAATTTCGATAAATATTGTTTTGTATGATCAAATATAAATGAGCATTGTGCCTTTCTGTTCCTCTCCAAAAGTAGCCTCCTTGAGTCTCACTGTGGTTTGAATGCCTAGATATCTGTATAAGTTATGTCCCAGTATATTTTAGATCTAGCTTCCACATATGAGAGAAAAGATGCACTGTTTGTCTCTCTGAGCTTGGTTTACTTCACTTAACATAATTTGTTCTGGGCCCATCCACTTCCCTGCAAATGATGTAATATTGTTCTTTCTAATGGCTGTGTAAATTCCATTGTGTGTTAGTACCACATAAGGGTTTTGTTTTTTATTTTTATTTTATTGTCAGTTGTAGGGCAACTCAGAGACTAGGTGCTGCCCTTGAGCTTTTCTGCTCCAGGCTAGTGCTCAATCACTTGGAACTACAACTCCACTTCCTGAAAGGGCAAAGGACATAGCTTGCAAGATAAACAGAAAGCCTACAGATTGAGAAAAGATCTTTACCAGCCACACAACAGACAAAGGCTTCATACCTAAAATATATGCAGAACTAAAAAACTTAAATTCCTCCAAAAGAAAACCTCAAAGAACCAACAGCCCCTTCAACAAGTGGGCTAAAGACCTAAAAAGAGACTTCTCTGAAGAGGAAATGAAAATGGCCAAGAGACACATGAACAGGTGCTCTACATCACTGGCCATAAAAGAAATGCAAATCAAAACAATGTGAGGGGGCTGGGGACATGGCCTAGTGGCAAGAGAGCTTGCCTCGTATACATGAGGCCCTGGGTTCGATTCCCCAGCACCACATATACAGAAAACAGCCAGAAGTGGCACTGTGGCTCAAGTGACAAGAGTGCTAGCCTTGAGCAAAAGGAAGCCAGGGACAGTGCTCAGGCCCTGAGTCCAGGTAAAGCCCCAGGACTGGCCAAAAAAAAAAAAAAAAAAAAACATGAGATTCCATCTCACCCCAATAAGAATGTCCTTTATCAAGAAAACTAACAATAACAAATGTTGGAGGGGATGTGGCCAAAAGGGAACACTACTTCATTGTTGGTGGGAATGTAAAGTGGTTCAGCTACTCTAGAAAGCGGTATGGAGAGTCCTCAGAAGGCTAAACATAGAGCTCCCCTATGACCCAGCAGCCCCACTTTTGGGCATCTACCCAAAAGACCACAAACAAAACACACTAAAGCCACCATCACAACAGTGTTTATCACAGCACAATTTGTCATTGCTAAAATATGGAACCAACCCAGATGCTCCTCAGTAGAAGAATGGATCAGGAAAATGTGGTACATATACACAATGGAATTTTATGCCTCTCTCAGAAAGAATGACATTGTCCCATTTGTAAGGAAATGGAAGGACTTGGAAAAAATTACACTAAGTGAAGTGAGTGAGACCTAAAGAAACATGGACTCTATGGTCTCCCTCATAGGGAGTAATTAGCACAAGTTTAGGCTAGTCACAGCAGAGGATCACAAGAGCCCAATAGCTATGCCCTATGAACTCATAAGATGATGCTAAGTGAAATGAATTCCATGTTATGGAAACGAGTGTCATATCACTGTTGTAATTACTTTCAACATGCCATGTGAAACCGTAGCTTCTTTTGTTGAGGATCCTCTTGTATCCTCTTCCTGTGGTTCTCCCCACACTAACATTGTATCTCATCTGAATACCCTGGATACTGTATATACTGGTACTAGAACTAGGGAAGTGAAAGGGAATATAAAATCAAAAGACAAAGGATAAAAAGACAAATGACTCCAAAAGCAATACTTGCAAAACCATTTGTTGTAAAGCAACTGAACAACACATGGGGGGAGAGGGAAAAGGGGAGGAGGAAGGGGGAAATGAGGGAGGAGGTAACAAATTGTACAAGGAATGTACCCACTGCCTTACTATGAAACTGTAACCCCTCTGTACATCACTTTGACATTAAATAAGTATATTAAAAAATTAAATCTGGCAAATTTTGAAAAAGAGCCAGGAAAATTGTGCCACATCAGGAATCCAAAGGATTATCTGGAATACAAAATTTAACAGTTGACTCTAGCACTCCAAACATATTACATAAATATTCTAGAAATCCCCATAATAGTTATCAAAATTCTTGGGGCTGGGAATATGGCCTAGTGGTAAAGTGCTTGCCTTGTATACATGAAGCCCTGGGTTTGATTCCTCAGCACCACATATATAGAAAAAGCCAGACGTGGCACTGTGGCTCAAGTG
Source organism: Perognathus longimembris pacificus (assembly GCF_023159225.1). Lineage (NCBI taxonomy): Eukaryota > Metazoa > Chordata > Mammalia > Rodentia > Heteromyidae > Perognathus > Perognathus longimembris. Next base: position 88,111,953 of record NC_063188.1, on the reverse strand, counting down.
GTAGAGTGCTAGCCTTGAGCAAAAAGAAGCCAGGGACAGTGCTCAGGCCCTGAGTTCAAGCCCCAGGACTGGCAAAAACAAAACAAAACAAAAAATAGCTATCAGAACTCTTGGGTGATTCGAATTTAAGTAGGTTACAGCTTTGCAAACACTGTGTTTAAGGACTAATTATCTCCATTGTATCATTTGGATCATCTATGTCATGGAGGTTACTTGGATTTGGCCTTGAAATAGTCTCTTTTGAATAACCCAAATATTATTCATTGTAAAGCTGTCATGATGAACTGGAAAAAGTGTAACCATGATCTCAGAGGACTTTACTTCAAGCATTTACTATTTACCAACCATGTGAACTCAATCAAATTAATTCTCCAGTCTACAATTCCATTTCTGTGAGTATAAACTAGGAGAAATTGAGCTACCTTGGAAGAATTGAAGAAATCATGTAAACTAATATATGTAAACAGAGTCTGTAAATTTTAGCTCACCTTTTTCCCTGGTGTTAAATTAGGTGTTAAGCACTCTATAATGCATAAAAGTGGTCTTCAGCATATAACAAACAAACATAAAAATAACCTTACTCATATAGGTGATTCTATAGCTTGGATCTTAAATGTTTCTCAAAGGTTCCTATGTTAAAGGGTTAGCCTTAAATTTGTTCTGTTGGAAGGTTATAGACACTTGAAGGGGAAGGTCCTACTGTGAGGTATTCAGGACATTGGGTCCATGCTCTTAAAGGGGGTATTGGAGTCTTGGTCCCTTCCTGTCTTTCTTTCCTATTCAAGCCATAAGATAAAGGGGCTGTGCCACATTCCCTGCCACGATGTGCTGTCCCACAATGAGAAGCCAAAAAGCAATTGGACCCACTAATAATGCACCAAAACATCTGAACCTATAAGCTTAAACAAATCTCTTTATAAGTTGGTTTGTCTCAAATATTTGTTACACTACTGGAAAGTTAACATAAGTGATAATGATTTAATTTTAGGATAGAATTTCATACTTCATTTACTGAATTTGTGTCACAGAACTTTAGTTACTAGAAATAAAAATCTGTGCTCCTTGTTTTGTAACCAAGTTGTCATACTTGCAAGCAAGCAATCTTTCCTCCCCTTGCCTTAAACCCTCTTTCAGAGTAACAACCATCTTTCTATATCTCCCATGTCATGGAGATGAAATCTGCTTTTCTTAAAAATGTTGTTCAAATTCACCCTTTTTATCTGCAGAAACCATGTTAAAATTATGTCAAAACAAATTTCATTGAACCGCAAATTAATGTTGTCACTATGAGTAATGCACAGAATTTCAGAGATTATCATTTGTATTAATTTACCTTACTGGACTCTATCACTGTATTCTGGGAAAGGATCCTTTCATATTTAGAAAAGACAAATCAGCTTTATAGTTAGTGTTTCTTCTGAATGGAAAAACACTCACATAGGGTACCAGATCACATTTTCCTCACTAGTATTTAAATCTGTACTTTCCACACATTTTTTCTTCTTAGCTAATGGTTGTTTTTGTCTTCAGAAAATTGAAAGTTGTTTATGAATACCCGTGAGTATTTATGAATCCCCCAAAGACCATTTAGTTTTAAATCTTTCTCATTTGGAAACAACTAAGGAAGGGAGTCATGTCAATTACTCATGGTTGAACTGTATGAGGTTGATAGAGGGTGCTGAATATATTTTCTTTTCCTAGTCATTATTATTCATAAATGTACATTTTCAGAGAGATTATCAACTTTCCAATGATATGAAGAGTTATCTAGACTTTTCTTGACTCTTCTGGTTTCCTTGTGGCTGAGATATATTCCAGATCCTTAAAAGATCCTACTTAAAGCTTTTTTTAAATTCATGCTTCTATAAAACTATTATTATTCATCTTTGTTTCCTGTCATGTCTGAACACAGCTAAGAGTTATTTGCTTGCAAGTTATCTGAATGACTCTACCCTCATGAAGAAGTGAGATACCTTGGCAACTTCCCAGATTGCCAAACAGCCCTGGAAATTTAATGAGGTAGATAACTGTTCTCAAGGAAAATATGGTATTACTAGGAATGAATAATAGCAACCTAGGTAGATAAAGTGAAGATCTGTCTAAAGAGCAATTCATGATTCATCAATTAACTTCTAAAGAAAATGCAAGTTACCAATAAAAATGGGCTACTATGGAACCAACCCTAAAACAATGGAAGTTTCGCTCAGTATCTCCAGTTAAGAAATCCATCTAGCTGAAGTGCTGATCATTCCCAACTTCAATCCCATTACTAGGTACAGAAATGGAACTAAAGTACTAATGGAACTAAAGTACCTTTGCTTTGTTTTCCTCTAGCCTCATTATTCCTCAGCTTATTGTATATGAAGATTAATAGTGGTAGGAAAGTTTTGTATTTTTAAGTTTTAATATGGGAGCATGACGGAACTGATCAAAATTTTTGTTAAAGGGCTAGATAATAAACCAGGCTTTATGGGCCATGTGCTCTTTGTCACAACTACTCATCTCTGCTGCTGTAGTAGAAAAGCAGCCATAAACAACACATAAAAGAACGTGTGTGGCTGGGTCCCAATTAAAATTTTACTAGCAAAAACAGATGGTATGACTATCGGCTATAGTCTTCTGACTTTTGGAGTAGATAATTGGGAAAGTCTGTAATCCTTCTACTGAGGAACGAGATCTTTTTCTTTTTATTCAGTTAAGAGAGGAAAAAAGAGTAGATGCTGAAAACTTTCTATATGTGTGTGTGCATATATATGTATATGTGTGTATAGCTTTTTTCTCTCTTATTGGGACCTTGATGAAGAAGGATATCATTAATTTTTTTGCAAGACAAAATAAGACTTTATTTTTTAACTTTATAATAAAGGTGATGTACAGAGGGATTACAATTACACAAGTCAGGTAATGAGTACATTTCCTCTTGAACAGTGTCACCCACTCCCTCATGCTCTCTCACTTATTCTCCTTCTGTCTCCCCTTCCCCCAAGCTGTATAGTTCATTTCCAATATAGTGTCTAGTAAATATCACTGCTAAATTGGTTCACCCTTTGTCCCACCATTTCTGTGCTTCCTCTTCCCCTCCTCAAATCAAATAGACTTATATACAAGACAAAGGGTACAAACATCTAATACAGTGACAAAACCAAAGAAAAAGAAAAGAACCACAAACAGTACAATAAAACACCTCTTGTTTCTATTCTTGGAGTTCATTTCGATAAGCATCATTTTATATGATCATATGCACATAGCTATTGAGCCATTGTGATCCTCTCCTAAGAATATCTTCCTTTGGTCTCAGTGTGTGAATGTTTAGAGTGCTATTTAATCATGTCCAAGAGCAATTATTTGTTTTATACTGCCCATTGGGTTTACTTGTAGATTGATAGAAAGGTTTTAATTTTTACAAATTGAGCGAAAAAGCTTTCCTATGTCCCAGCAATATCCAAATGACCACAAACCAGGCCACACTAAAGTCACCAGAACAACCTTGTTTATCGCAGCATTATTTTTTTTTTTTTTTTTTTTTTTTTGGCCAGTCCTGGGCCTTGGACTCAGGGCCTGAGCACTGTCCCTGGCTTCTTCCCGCTCAAGGCTAGCACTCTGCCACTTGAGCCACAGCGCTGCTTCTGGCCGTTTTTTTCTGTATATGTGGTGCTGGGGAATCGAACCTAGGGCCTCATGTATCCGAGGCAGGCACTCTTGCCACTAGGCTATATCCCCAGCCCATTTTTTAACCATAGCTAAGTTGTGGAATCAACCCAGATGCCCTCAATAGATAAATGGATCAAGAAGATGTAGTATATATACACAATGGAATTCTATGCTTCCACCAGAAAGAATGGCATTGCCTCATTCATAAAGAAATGGAAAGACGGCTGGGGATATGGCCTAGTGGCAAGAGTGCTTGCCTCGCATACATGAAGCCCTGGGTTCAATTCCCCAGCACCACATATATAGAAAATGGCCAGAAGTGGTACTGTGTCTCAAGTGGCAGAGTGCTAGCTAGCCTTGAGCAAAAAGAAGCCAGGGGCAGTGCTCAGACCCTGAGTCCAAGCCCCAGGACTGACCAAAAAAAAAAGAAGAAGAAAGAAAGAAATGGAAAAACTTGGAAAAAAATACATTAAGTGAAGTAAGCCAGATCCAAAGAAATACAGGCTGTTGGTTTCCCTCATTTGTAATAGCATTAGTTTTAAAGTATTCCTTACCCATAAATGTTAAAATTTGGGGGGAAATGTGCACTTCAGGATAAATGAATTAACTATGCTGATTGACAATACATTCCTAACAATAAATGAATGAGTCAATGAAGGATTAGCATTCACAGTGCAGCTCATCTAAAGACCAGTATGATATCTTGGCATGGGAGAATAAGTGTGTATAATTATCTTCAAAACTCAGAATCAAGCTGAGTGATGATGGCTCACACCTAAAATCTTAACTACTCAGGAAGCTGAGATCTGAGGATCATGGTTCAAATCCAGCCAGGCAGGAAAGTCCATGAGACTCTTATCTCCAATTAACCACCAGAAAATCAGAAGAAGCACTGTGGCTCAATGTGAAAAAATGCTAGCCTTGAGCATAAAGAGCTCAGTAACAGTGCCCAGGCCATGAGTTCAAGCCCCATAACTGACAAAAAATAATCAGAATCAGTACTTTCTTCTGATGCACTTAGATACTCTTTGTCATGCTTGCTTCTACTAATTATCAAAAAGCTCATAGTCTTACTTAGATTACCTAGTTGTTATAACAGGTGTCTAAAAACATTAAAATATTATTTAGTCTTTCTATTTCTTGTGAAATGGGATAGTTCCAAAGCAAATATTGCCAGGATGGTACAATTTGGTTTTCTGTGAAGCAGCAAAAGTTACTGTTGTTTGTAGCTTTTGATAAAACTTAGTTTATCCATCATATTCTCTGACCTAGTGAGCCAAATGGGACAGGTGCTAGCTAAGCCTTCTTTTTTTTTGTCAGTCATGGGGCTTGAATTTAGTGTTTGGGTGCCGTCCCTGAGGTTTTTTGTTGTTGTTGTTGTTGTTGTTGTTGTTGTTGTTGTTGTTTTCCTCAAGGCTAACACTCTACGACTTTGAGCCACAGCACCATTTCTGGTTTTCTGGTGGTTACTTGGAACTAAAAGTCCCAAGGACTTTCTTGCCCAGCTTTGAACTGTGATCCTGAGATTGCAGCCTCCTGAGTAACTAAAATTACAGGTGTAAGGTACTATCACCTAGCTGGCCAAGCCTATTTTAACATAACTGATCTTCCTACCTTTTTAGAAATTTTATTAACTTTAAATAGTTGCACAGTTTCAATTCAACATATCAACTTATGAGTACAATGAATCTTGATCAAGACCATCCCTTTTCCCTCAACTTTCTTTGTTTCAGGAAACTAGTAATGAATGAGGCCTAAGCAACAGCCTCCAAACATTTGGAAAAGTCTAGTTTATTTTCTCTCCTCATTTGTAATCTAAATTGTCTTTATAGAGACAAAGAATAAAGTGCCTTACACCTGGTCCTCAAGGTTACTCAGCGTACTGACCTATGATAAGATAAGGATCTTCCACCCAAATGCAAGTCAGTGTGAACTTTCCTTCCAGAGAAAGGTTTACTATCAAGTAATAAACCCACTTTAAAACTGTTTAAAAGGGCATGAGGAGGATGGAGGGGGTGAAAAGCAGCAATAGGTGGAGAGAATTTGATCAAAGTATATTATATGCATGGATGGAAACACCACAATGAGACCCCTATGTATAATCAGTTTATGCTAATAAAACTATCCACTTAACTAAATAATATATTAATTCACTTTGCTGATACACATTATGAGGCAAACTCCTTCTGTCTTTGTGACCAGCAACAAATGATCCAGGGACCAATGATCACTAGGAGAATGGAGGAGCATTGCTCTAGAGTCTTAGATCTCGATCACTTATTTGCTTTTGCTTGTTGAGAAATAAGAGCATTTTTCCCTTTCTGGTTTATAATAAAAAAAATAAAATAGGCCAAAAAATTCAAGCCTGGGAGTCCATGCTAAATTGAAAAGGGATCACAAACCCATTTAACAGCTTGGCCAAGGGTCAAATGTTATGCCATGAAATTAAGAAAGACACTGGAAAATACTCGAGAGAAAAAAATAAGATTTGATTGGTGTACAGAGAGATGACAGCATTTCAGTTCTATTTGAAATTAATCCCTTAGTCTCAGCACTGCTGCCTAAGATACAAATTCCTGCAGAGAACAAGAGCAGCTTCAGCAAATTCAGGGGCATTTCCAATGTACATAGCTACCACAGTCTTCACAAGTCTTGCTAGATAAGAGTTGAGGAAAAGAGGGCTGGGGATATGGCCTAGTGGCAAGAGTGCCTGCCTCACATACATGAAGCCCTCAGTTCAATTCCCCAGCACCACATATACAGAAAATGACCAGAAGTGGCGCTGCGGCTCAAGTGGCAGAGTGCTAGCCTTGAGCGAGAAGAAGCCAGGGACAGTGCTCAGGCCCTGAGTCCAAGGCCCAGGACTGGTAATAAATAAATAAATAAATAAATAAAAATTCAAAGCCAGGCTGGGTAACAGGCAAGACTTTGTCTCAAAAAAAAAGAGTTGAGGAAAAGAAAATAAGTCAACCTTTAGTTTTCTTCTATTCCTTTCCACTCAAGGCTACATTACCATGACAGAAGTATATTACTAATCACTGGTGTTTCAGCTTATGGCAGCACAACAGTGTTCAGATCCATGGGAATTTGGTAACTTTTCTACAGAGTTGCCAAGGTCAAACACTTCCTGCCATTTTAGCTCTTTCCATTTTCCAAAAAGGGCCACACTTTAGTTTGAATTAAAGCAGTGTATTTCTTTTTTTTTCTTCAAATTTTTATTATCAAAGTGATGTACAGAAAGGTTACAGTTTCATACGTTAAGTGTATTTCTTCTACTTCATCCATTCCTAGGTTTGTTTGTTTTTTTTTAATTCCATTCAGTTGGGTGTAATCCTTGCTACTCAAGAAGTTGAGATGTAGATGATCATGGTTTGAAGCCAGCCTGGACACAAAAATCCTAAAAAGTCTATCTCCAATTAACCAGCCCAAGTGGCTCAAGTGGTAAAGGACCAGTTGCAATCAAGAGAGCCAAGCAAGTGCTATGTTCTGAGTTCAAACCTCAAGTGCCATTAAAAAAAAAAACCCAATCAATTTCACTTAGGAAGATCATTGTTGAAGCAGTGAAATGCATTTACATTATTGACATATATTTAAATTATTTTCATACATATGGTTTTTGTTCAGCTTTTTCTACCAGCTGTTGTTTCCGTCCTGGATCCTCTAGCATCTTGCTCTATACTGTATACAGTTCAGGAGTTCGTGAAAGGTTTGAGGGAAATTTTTTTGCAGATCTGGATTCTGCTACACATACATTTCTCTTTTCTGCTATCTCCTCTTTAATTTCCATCTTTTCCAGCCACCCTGACCTCTATCCTTTGAATTCTCAGCCCAACAAAAATCAAAGCCTTCTTCTTAAATTTCAAGTAAAAAAAAAATCCAAGTCCAGAACACCAAGCAAATAGTTGAGTCTTAGGGTGAAAATATAACTAAACGTAGATTTCACCCAATGTGCTTCCATTCTTTTAGGGTCAGAGCTTTCATCTTCTGCCTGCTTTTGAGTTCCACTGAATTCACACAACCTGTTTTTCTATATTTCAACCAGAGATTTGATTGTTACCAGAAGAAGGATTATAGTGATAAGAGGCGCTGAGCCATTTGCTTCCCTTTTGGAACTAAGATTATCAAGGCTATGTCCTTATTTTGGAGAAATTGCAGAGCCAATACCAGGTCACTAAACCATAGTCCTTCCCCAGCTGTGCAATATTCTATAATTTCTTATTTCCCCGCAGTTCACCCAGAGAATTGGATTGCATATCCTCTTAGTCTGAGATGCTGTGGATTGAACATGCTAAGCACATACTCATCCACTGAACTACAACGTCAGTTTACCTGGGTTGTTCTGATGTAAGGCCTAAGGCCATTTTTGGACATCCATTCTCTTACAGACTATTCCTGGCTACTTGGTAGGTAGTAATCTAGTCAGCATCTTGAGTCCCATGTTTACTTACATTTTGTGTTTGAGACACATCACTACATTTGCCTCTCTCCAGTTTACTTTTTTTTTTTTTTTACCACATTACATCATTGTATACTTAGGACTCTAGTTGATATCAGTGTCATCATTTTGGTGCTCAAATTATCAGAATTTGGATTTTTATTAGCTTTTAAGCTAAAATATTTATTCTTTCAAACATTTTACATTATTGGTTTAAAGTATAATTTCCTTACAATAAAGTGTGCTCATTTAGAGTATACAGTTGAAACAACTTTTGAAATATATGTGTATGTGTATATATACATATATATATATGCCATGAAGTATACCTTTCTATAAAGATAGAGAACATCTGAATGACCCATAATGTTTCCTCTATGATCATTTTTCAATTCATCCTTCTACTGCAGTTACACCAATGTATACATTTCTGTCACTACAGGCTACATTGTCTACTTCTCAGATTTCACAGAAATGAAATCATATAATAAGTACTCTTAACTCAGATTTCATAGAAATGAAATCATATAATAAATACTCTTTGACTTCTTTACCCAGAGAAATGATTTTGAACTTCATCCACATTGCTCATATCATTTTATTTTTGAAAAAGTATTTTGAGAAAGTATTCCATCATGCCAGAAGGTATACAAGTACTAATAATCTCTATCTTCTATCAATACTTAGCATTAATTTTAATCATTTTATTTTAACAATCATTTTATACACTTCAATCATTCTAATTTTAATCATTTGATGGTATTTTATTGTAGTTTTCATTTCCTTGTTGATGACATGTTGAACAAATGCTTAGACCATTCATATGTTTTATTTTTTTAACTTGCGTAGTAATGAAGTTTGAATTCAGGGCTTCACATCTGAGAGGTAAGCACTCTACCATTTGAAGCACATCTATTGTCCTTTATGGTCTGGTTATTTTGGAGAAATGGTCTTTGCTTTCTCGCCCCAAGCCTGCCTAGGCCTCAGTCCTCCTGTTTTAGCTCCTCATAGCTGGGCTAATGGGAATGTGTTACCATGCCCAACTTTTTCTTTTTTTTTTTAATTTTTAATTTTTTTATTTGTTTATTAATTGAACACAAATTTTTTACAAGGTGTTGTGCAAAAAGGGTACAGTTACATAGTAGAGCAGTGTGTACATTTCTTGTGATATCTTACGTCCTGTTTTTCTCTCACTTCTCTAGGTCAGGTAGACATATATACAATATACAATGTATCAAGAACATATACAGTATTCACAGACTTGGTCTCTACTGTCTCTCCGTCTCCCTTTGTTAACAGTCATATATCAGGGAGATCATGCCCCTTTGTTTTCTGTGTTCTAGGCTTGCCTCGCTCAACATTATTTGTTCGAGCTCTGACCATTTCCCTGCGAATAACAATATTTCACCATTCCTAATCGCTATGTCGTATTCCATTGTGCATAAGTACCATATTTTTTGGATCCATTCGTCTGTGGAGGGGCATCTGGGTTGTTTCCATATTTTGGCTATTGTGAATTGTGCCGCGATAAACATGGAAGTACAAATGTCTTTTTGATATCTTGGGGTTTGCTGTTTAGGATACATGCCTAGGAGTGGTATGGCTGGGTCATAGAGAAGGTCTATATTGAGCTTTTTGAGAAACCTCCATACTGTTCTCCAAAATGGTTGTACTAATTTGCACTCCCACCAACAATGGAGAAGGGTTCCTCTTTCCCCGCACCCCCTCCAGCATTTGTTGTTGCCTGAGTTCAGAGTATAGGCCATTCTAACTGGGGTGAGGTAGTATCTCAGGGTCGTTTTTATTTGCATTTCCTTTACTACCAGGGATGTTGAGCATTTCCTCATGTGTTTCTTTGCCATTTTTATATCTTCTCTTGTGAAGTCTCTCTTTAGCTCTTTTGCCCATTTCCTAATAGGTTTATTGGGATTGGAGGGGCTTAGTTTTTTGAGTTCTCTGTAGATGACAGATATCAGGCCTTTGTCTGTTGCTGTGCTGCTAAATATCCTTTCCCATATGGTTGGCTGTCTTTCTATTTTGGTGGCTATGTCCTTAGCTGTGCAGAAACTTTTTAATTTGTAGTAGTCCCGTTTGTCGAGTCTTTCCCCTACTTGTTGTGCCCCTGGGACTCTATTCAGGAAGTTCCTTCCTGTGCCTATAAGTTCTAGCGTCTTTCCTACTCTGTTCTTCAGTAGTTTCAAGGATTCAAGTCTGATATTGAGGTCCTTGATCCATTTTGAGCTGATCTTGGTGCATGGTGATAGGCTTGGGTCTACTTTGAGTTTTCTGCATATGGCTGCCCAGTTCTCCCAGCACCAGTAGTTGAAGAGGCTATGTTTATTCCATTGTATGTCTTTAGCTCCTTTGTCGAATATCAGTTGGCTGTAAGAGTGCGGTTTTATTTCTGGGTCTTCAATTCTAATCCATTGGTCTTCCGATCTGTTTTTATACCAATACCATGCTGTTTTTGTTATGATGGCCTTGTAGTAGAGCTTGAAGTCTAGTATTGTGATACCTCCTGCACTGCTTTTTTTGCCTAGAATTGCTTTGGCTATTCTAGGTTTTTTGCTGTTCCATATGAATTTATGGATTGGTTTCTCTATTTCAGTGAAGAATGTGGCTGGGATTTTGATAGGTATTGCATTGAATTTGTATAACAATTTGGGCAATATGGCCATTTTCACTATATTGATTCTGCCTACCCATGAGCATGGGAGGTCTTTCCATCTCCTTGTGTCTTCTTTGATTTCCCTTATTAGATTTTTGTAGTTTTCATTAAATAGGTCCGTCACGTCCTTGGTTAAGTTGATCCCTAGGTACTTTATTCTTTTTTTGGCTACTGTAAATGGAATTGTTTCCATAATTTCCTTTTCTGTTTGTATATTGCTGGTGTACAGATAAGCTACTGACTTTTGTGGATTGATTTTGTATCCTGCTACTTTGCCAAATTGGCTTATTAGGTGTAGGAGTTTGGGTACTGAGTTTTTTGGGTCCTTCAGATATAAGATCATGTAGTCTGCGAATAGGGATAACTTGATTTCTTCCTTGCCGATGTGGATCCCTTTGATGTCCTCCTCTTGCCTTATTGCTATGGCTAGGGATTCCAGCACTATGTTGAAAAGAAGTGGGGAGAGTGGGTACCCTTGTCTTGTTCCTGAGTTTAGGGGGAATTATTTAAGTTTCTCTCCATTTAATATGATATTAGCAGTTGGTCTGTTGTATATGGCTTTTATTGTTTTGAGGAATGTTCCATCTATTCCTGTTCTCTCCAAAGCTTTTAATAGGTATGGATGTTGTATTTTGTCAAAGGCTTTTTGGGCATTGACTGAGATAACAATGTAATTCTTAATTTTAGATCTGTTTATGTGGTGAATTACGTTGATTGATTTACGGATGTTGAACCATCCTTATGACTGTGGGATGAAGCCTACTTGGTCATGATGTATGATTTTCTTGATCAGTTTCTGGATCCTGATAGCTAATATTTTATTGAGGAGCTTTGCGTCTGTGTTCATTAGTGATATTGGTCTGTAGTTCTCTTTTTTTGTTGGGTCTTTGCCTGGTTTGGGAATGAGTATGATATTAGCTTCGTAGAATGAGTTTGGGATTTCTCCCTCTGTTTCTATTTCGCGGAAGAGTTTGAGGAGTATTGGTATTAGCTCCTCACTAAAGGTTTTGTAGAATTCATTGTTGAATCCATCTGGGCCTGGGCTTTTCTTAGTAGGGAGATTCTTTTTTTTTTTTTTTTTTTTTTTTTTTTGGCCAGTCCTGGGCCTTGGACTCAGGGCCTGAGCACTGTCCCTGGCTTCTTCCCGCTCAAGGCTAGCACTCTGCCACTTGAGCCACAGCACCGCTTCTGGCCGTTTTCTGTATATGTGGTGCTGGGGAATCGAACCTAGGGCCTCGTGTATCCGAGGCAGGCACTCTTGCCACTAGGCTATATCCCCAGCCCAGTAGGGAGATTCTTGATTACCTCCTGTATCTCACTGTAAGTTATTGTTTTATTTAGTTGATTTATTTCTACTTGGTTCAGTTTGGGCAGTTTGTACTTCTCTAAGAATTGATCCATTTCTGTAAAATTATTGTTTTTTGCTGAGTAGAGGTTTTGGAAATAGCTCCTTATGATTGTTTGAATATCGTGTGTACTTGTTGTAATTTTTCCGGTGTAGTCCTTGATTTTACGTATATGAGTCTCTTCTCTTATTTTTTTTTGTAAGTCTTGCAAGGGGTCTGTCAATTTTGTTTATTTTCTCAAAGAACCAGCTTTTAGTCTTATTTATTTGTTGAATGGTCTTTCTATTTTCAATCAGATTTATCTCTTCTTTAATCTTTGTGATCTCTCCCATCCTAGTCGTTTTAGATTCTGTCATTTCTTGTTTCTCCAGTTGTTTTAGTTTCATAGTGAGGTTATTCACCTGCACTGCTTCCATTCTTTTAATGTGAGTGCTGAGGGCAATGATCCTGCCCTTCAGTACTGCCTTAGCTGTGTCCCATAGGTTTCTTTGTGATGTGTTTTCATTGTCATTGTGGCTTATGAATTCATTGATTTCATCTTTAATTTGGTCTGTGGCCCAAGTGTTGGATAGCAGCGTGGGGTTTAGCCTCCAAGAGTGTGTATAGGCTCTGTGGTATCCTTTGTTGTTGAGGGTTACCTTTAATCCACTGTGATCAGATATAATACATGGGATGATGTCAATACTTTTGTATTTGCTGAGGTTCTTTGTGTGGGCTATGATGTGGTCTATTTTGGAATATGATCCATGGGCTGCTGAAAAGAAGGTGTATTGGGTCTCTGTAGGGTGGAAGGTTCTATATAGGTCTGTTAGATCCATTTGGGAAATGGTGTTATTTAGGTCCTCAGCTCCCTTACTAATCCTCTGGGTGTTGGATCTGTCTCTTGGAGAGAGAGGGGTATTAAAGTCACCCACTATGATTGTGTTTGCATCTATCTTGTTCTGTAATTCTGTGAGAATTTGCTTGACATATGTAGGGCCTCTTTTGTTCGGTGAGTATATATTTATCACCGTGATGTCTTGATTCTGGATTTTTCCTTGTAGTAATATGTAGTGTCCTTCTTTGTCTTTTTGAGTTGACTTTAATGAGAAGTCCAGCTTGTCTGAGATCAGAATGGCTACACCTGCCGTTTTGGTGGGTGCATTTGCTTGGTAGATCTTGCTCCATCCTTTCATTCGAAGCCTGTTTTTGTCCCTTGCTGTAAGGTGGGTCTCTTGTAGACAGCAGATGTCAACTTTTTGTTTGCAAATCCATTCTGCCAGTCTGCTCCTCTTTATTGGGGAGTTTAAACCATTTATATTTAAAGAGATCAAGGATAATGGTGTTTTTTCTCCTTCCATTTTCTTGTTGGGCTGTTTTTTCCTCTTTTTTTTTTCTTGTCTTTAGTGAGCTGTTCTTTCTGTTGGACTTTGGCTATTGAAGTTTCTTTCTGATTCTGTCTGTGTGTCTTTTACGATCTCTGTTGGGTGGGGCTCTCCTCTTAGAATTCGCTGTAGGGCTGTTTTTTTATTCACATACTCCTTTAGCTCTTCTTTGGTGTGGAAAGATCTGGTTTTCCCTTCGAATGTGAACTCCAATTTCGCTGGATATTTGATCCGAGGTTGCAAATTGTTAGCCTGAAGTACTTGGATGGTGTTCTTCCACTCGCTTCGAGCTTGGTAAGTTTGTGTGGATAAGTCAGATGTTATTCGAATCCTCTTCCCATTGTAGAAAGTTTCCTTCTTCGCTGTGGCTGAATTCAGAATTTGCTCTTTAATCTTGAGGTCTGTAGTCTTGAATATTATGTGCCTTGGGGTGGCTTTCCTGGGGTCTGGCCTGCCAGGTGTCCTATAGGCTTCGGTTACCTGGATGGGGTCCCCTGTGAGATTGGGGAAGTTTTCTGCAATATCTTCATTGAGAACATGTTTAAGCCCTCTGCTCTGGTATTCGGCTCCTTCTTCTATTCCAATTATGCGCAGATTATAGCTCTTGTCTTTGTCCATTAGTTCCTGGATTAGTCTGCCCTGAAGCTTCACCTTTTCTTGGAGTGTGGTCATTTTCTGGTTGTTGTCGGCTGCTTCATCGTCCAGGCGAGAGATTCTGGATTCCATATGGCCCACTCTTTGTGTTATGGTTTCAATTGCGGAGTTTATGGATGTCAGAGAGCTATTTATGGTTGTCATATCAGCTCTGATCATGGAAATTTCTTCCTTTAAAGAGTTGTATTTTAAATCTATTTTTTCATGCATTTCAATTCTCAGGATGTGGAGATTTTCTTTAAAGGAGGCTTGCATTGTATCCATTTTTGCTTCCATTTATTTAAAGAAGGCTTGCATTGTATCCATTTTTGCTTCCATTTCTTTCTTGGCTTCCTGGGTGTCCTTCAATATTTCCGCTCTAAACTCCTGGAATTGTTTTCTGATTTCATTTCTGACGCTTTCCATCATTCCTGTTAACATGGCCTCATTTGGTTTTTTAGTCTCCATCTCCTCTTCAGTCGTGATGCTTTTTGGAGCTTGAGAGTTGGCTTGCCCTTTGATGAACTGTGTTATGTTTCTTTGTGATTTGCACATCTGGAGATCTGTGGATAGCTTCTCAGGTTTGGTTTGTAGCTCTTCCCTCCCTCCTGTGTAGGCGTGTCTACGGCAGCAGGTGCTGCCGCTGTGGCCCCTCCCACCAGTGCAGGGTACACCTACCAGAGTGGGCGCTGTCGCCAGGGGCCCCACCCTCCTGTGCGCTGTGCGTCCACTACAACAGGCACTTTAGTGGGGTACGCCTCCCAGAGCGAGCCCCGGGTTGTTGGGTTGTGTTTGCACCTTCCCACGAGTCCGTTGGGGGGGGGCGGTATGTGTGGGGCCCAGTGGGATCGACTGTCCGGGTGTGGGTAGCACCCTCAGACCTCGCCTCCGCTGCGAGGTTGGGGGGGGAAACGTGATCAGGCCCAGGTGTCCCTGCTGGGCTGGTATTGCCCACCAGCACCTGTGATTTTAGTTGTAAGAGTCCGCGAGGTCCAGGCGCCTCGGGTGGGGCTTGCACTGCCGTCCATCCCCTGGCCCCAGTTGGGAAGGGGGCGGGGCCGGTTCTGCCAGTTCAGGAACCTGTGGGGCCTTGGGGCTGCTCCCCCCTTCCCCTGCTAAACTGACTTCCCAGTGCCTGAAGGGAGCTTCCCGCCTGATTTGGGGGTTCTTTGTTCCCACGGGGTGGGGAGGGGGAGGGAGGGAGATCTAGCTTCTTTGTCGGGCTTGGGTCTCTGATAGCTGGTCTCCCGTTGGGTGGGGGGGTAATGGGGGACTCACTGATCCTGCATTGTGTGTGTGTCCCGCGCAGCCGTTGGTCCCTCAGGGGGTGGCGAAGTGTCGTGGTGGCTTCCCCGGTTCCCTCCTTCTGCCGCGCTGGGTTCCCCTGTCTGAACCCGGTGTGGACCCGAACTTCTCGTCACTGCTGTTGTGTGTCTTGGTCCACACCCTCCCTAGTGACCGTGGGGTCTCCCGCTATCTGGATTCTGCACTCCCGGCAGCCTGTCTGCCGATCGCTGGGTCCCCTTTCCCAGCCTGGCCCTGTTTGGGCCAGGGTCGGCTGGTGGGGGGAGGGTGCCCCGGAGATTCTCCGGCTCCGTGTAGGTTTTTGCCTCTTCTTTTTTGCTCCTTTTTGTTTTCCTGCGTTTTTCCACTGCTTCTGGCTGCGGGTTTTGCTGGGTTCTTGATGGGGTGTTGGGTGTTGGAGTTCCCAGCTCGCTATTCAGTTAGAGCAAGTCGGGGTGCCTCCCTACTCTGTCGGCGCCATCTTTCTCCCTCCAAATTTTTCTGTTAAAATATGATCTCTCAACCCTTTTCTGCTGGACTTGTTTAGAATTACAATCCTCCCAGTCTCAGCCTCCCAAACAGCCAAGATCACAGACTTGAGCTTGTATATCTTCTTGGTGAACTGTCTGATATAATCTTCTGTA
Organism: Perognathus longimembris pacificus; assembly: GCF_023159225.1. Classification (NCBI taxonomy): domain Eukaryota; kingdom Metazoa; phylum Chordata; class Mammalia; order Rodentia; family Heteromyidae; genus Perognathus; species Perognathus longimembris. The sequence goes on along the minus strand of NC_063188.1, from coordinate 88,095,928 downwards.
CAAATTTTGCCATTTATATTCTATTATTTAGACTTCACTAGGAGTTATCTATGGAAATGAAATTGGCATTCCAAAGGGCCATCTGGACTCCCGTGTATTTTGCAGCATTATTAGCCAAGTTATGGAATCAACCTAGATGTTCATCAACAGTTATTTTTCCTTTCTGAAATACTGGCTATTCCTATGAAAGCATTCGTGCCTTCTGATAGTAACATATCTCAGGCTTCTATTGAAAATTTCTGCCTCATACAGAGAGGTAACTACTGCTTTAAAAAATCCTATCTCCTCTCTGTTGAACTCATAATTCCTGTTTAAGTTGTACCGAATACCAACTCAGGAAGAGCCAGGCCTGAATATCAACTCAGGAAGAGCCAGACCTAGCCACCTACTTGAGGTCATTTGTGGCTATAGTAAGGGGCTAAATCTGTTCCTGCCTTACAGCCTAGGACTGATTACAGGAACCACCAGGAATGATAGATCTGGTAACCAAGCAATTGCATTCTAAAAATGGAAACTTCCAAGCGGCTAAATTCCTCCATTCTTATGTCTATAATACTCCAGCTGTTGGCATGAGCTGTTAAGTAATCCCCTCAATAGTCTCCTCTTGTTTTGTTTTGTTTGCATTTTCATTCTGCTCTGTTCTCCAGCTGAACTCTCTCAAAGACTTTCAAAGTAGCCATCTTCTATCTTCAGTATCTCTTCAAAACATTCCTGAATAAACTGTTTTTTTCCTGCGATCACTTTTTAGAGGAAATTATTCTTTCCCTGACTCATAGAGCTTACAATAATAATAAAACTTACTAAAAATAATAAAATTTATTGTTGTTTGTGTGATTAAATTTTAGGGCTATTTTATTTCTAGAATAAGTAACTGATTTATGTACCAGCATCTTGGACATTTATCTTTTCTGCAATGTGCTTTTAAGAAATGCAACTTTCTGGCTGGGGATATGGCCTAGTGGCAAGAGTGCTTGCCTCGTATACATGAGGCCCTGGGTTCAATTCCCCAGCACCACATATACAGAAAATGGCCAGAAGTGGCGCTGTGGCTCAAGTGGCAGAGTGCTAACCTTGAGCAAAAAGAAGCCAGGGACAGTGCTCAGGCCCTGAGTCCAAGCCCCAGGACTGGCCAAAAAAAAAAAAAAGAAATGCAACTTTCTGAGCTGGGAATGTGGTTTTGCAATAGAGCACTTGCCTAGCATGCATAAAGCCCTGGGTTTGATTCCTCAGCATCACATAAACAGAAAAAGCTGGAAGTGGCGCTGTGGCTCAAGTGGTAGAGTACTAGTCTTGAGTGAAAGAAGCCAGCAACAGTGCTCAGGCCCTGAGTTCAAGCCCCAGGACTGGCAAAAAAATGCAACTTTCTTTTCCTTTATCACTCATCCCAATTTTCTAAGCTCAAACTCAAGTGTTTTGGGCTTGTAGAAGTCAAGTTTGAGATTCTGTGGGTATGATATAGACTCCTTTACCTCATGGTTCACTCTTCACTAACTTTCTGATGAATGTCAATAAGCTCCTATTGTACTAATCATCCAAGACAACTACATCTGGATACAATATTTACAGTATTTATTTAGGCTTTATTGTGATAAAATACCTGATGCAAACAACTTAGATGTTCTAGCAGGTATGGTCCATCATGGTGGGTTGCTGATGGCAGAGCAGCTCACATCTTGTTGAAAGAAATCAGAGAAAATGAGGGATACATAAAGGGGCCAACACAAGATATAGACTCCTAGAGACATGTCCCCAATGACCTACTTTCTCAAACTAGGTCCCACTTCCTACCTTACTGCTTCCCAATGATGCCATCCTATTAGGAATCAATCAAGGGATTCTTTAGGTCAGAAGCCTCACGACTTAACTGACACTGGACATAGCCTCATAAAAACACCTAGAAGGTGGCTTGGAATGTGGCCTAGTGGTAGAGTGCTTGCCTTGCATCCATTAAGCCCTGGGTTTGATTCCTTAGCACCACATAAACAGAAAAAACTAGAAGTGGCACTGTGGCTCAAGAGGTAGAGTGCTGGCCTTGAGCAAAAAGAAGCCAAGAACAGTGCCCAGGCTCTGAGTCCAAGCCCCAGGATTGGCAAAAAAAACCAACAAAACAAACAAACAAAAAAAACACCTAGAAGGACGGTTTACTAATTTAGATGTTGCTTACTTCAATCAAGTTAATAATTGAGCTTAATCATCATAATACCATATTAAAAAAAAACACAAAACACTACCAGCCAGGCACAGGTAGCTCTTGCCTGTAATCCTAGCTCCTCAGGAGGTTGAGATATGAGGGTTATCATTCGAAGACAGCCTGGGCAGGAAACTCTGTGAGACTCTTATCTCCAATAAACTACTCACTAAAAGCTGGAAGTGGTGCTGTGGCTCAAGTGGTAGAGTGCTCATCTTGAGCAAAAAAGAAGCTCAGGGACAGCATCAAGGCACAAAGTTCAAGCCCCAGGACTGGGAGAAAAAATGGACACTACCTGAAAAAAATTGGGTAGCATCCAAAAATCAGGCAAACGCTCAAGGCAATCTTTATTTGGAAGAAGACAAATAGACTTGATGAGTCAGTAGTTTAAGGGGAGCATAACTAAGGGCAGTATACTAGAGGAAGTTTTAAATTAAGATAGAAAACGTGTAGTCTTATTACTTCAAAAAACCAAAACAGAGAGTAGGAACAACAAGAGAAACTGAATATTGAGGGGGGAAATCTCAGTGGGGGAAAAAAGCTGTGACTGACTGTTGAAACACACATTTGCAGACTGAAAGTGAGGGCAGACCTCAAGCAGTCTAATGAGTGTGAGATGGTGAGTTCAAAGTCCGCTACCACCACCACCAAAAAATAAAAATAAAAAAAAAAATCCAAGAACTGGGCATTGGTAGCCCACACCTGTAATCCTAGCTACTCAGGAGGCTGAGATCTGAGTTCAAAGCCAACCCAGGCAACAAAGTCCATAAGACTCCTATCCCCCAATTAATCCCCAGAAAATTGACAGTAGCACTGTGGATCAAAATAGTAGAGTGCAAGCCTTGAGCGAAAAAGCTCAGGGACTACTGTCAGGCCCTGAGTTCAAGCCCCATGGACTGGCAACAAAAGCCAAGAAATGAAGGCACCAGAGGCAGATAAAAAACTGCATTTGGGCCTACTTATCCACAGGTTCCACATCTATAATTCAACCACACTAAAAAAATTCAGGAAAAGAGATGTGTTGTCTGTAGATGCAAAGAAATTTTTCTTCTCATTGCACTCAAAGCAATGAAATACAATACCTATTTACATTACATTTACCTTGTATGAGATATTGTATGCCCTGCTTTTAGCTGCTTAGTTGGAGAAAGAGTGTTAAGAACTTTTCTGCTTGGGCTAACTTTGAAACTTGAACCTCCAGGTTTCAGCCTCCTAAGTAGTTAGAATTATAGACAGGAGTCACTGGTGCCCAGCCATTTCTTAGCTTTTCTTTGTATAAGACTTAGGAGTTTTCAGGTATGCTTTCTGACATCTCTTTCTGGAATAGGGGAAAGGCCTTAGAAGTCATTTCTTCTGAATATAACTCAATATTCAGTACTGTTTCAGTCCTAGCCCTCTGTATGAATGTTGCTACTGGCTCTCAGCCAGTGCACTAATCCAGGGGGTGGAAAATTGAACAAGGAGAGTCAAGACTTTCTATAGGTTTAGAATCTTGCCTAAGTGATTAAAGGCTTAACCCTTTCCTTTTTGGTTTTGGCTTATATTAACTGACTATTCTGCCATGTGAGAACTGAGCACTCACAGGGCTCAGTTGAGGTCCAGATAAGACCTCATTTTTTTATGTTTCTAAAATATGATGAAGAATCATAGTCCTAAAGCCATTGAACACATTGCTTAAGTCTGACTGGGGCTTAATAAACAAAGTGCATTGTAATTAATTTGCTCCAAAATATTTTATTAACAAAAGTTTTTATATTAACAAAATGATCAAAGAAAGTTATGTATCACATTGAGTGAAAGTGTGTGTGCAAGTCTGGTTTGTCTACAAAGTTAATCAGCCACAATGCAGAAAAGAGAGAATAAGAAACAGTAATATATTCAAATAAATTCTTGAAATGTTTCAAAGTAAAAAAGAACCCATCGTGCCAATTTTTAAGGGCAAAGAAAGTGCATACATAATAAAATAGACTTTTAAAATTACAAAAAAAATCTGTACATCAAGGATATTTTGAAGGCCTTCCCATGTGCACAGCACTATATAGAAAAGAGAAGAGGAACCACAGAGAAAAGAACATCACATCAGGTGTTAACAGCTCTGGCCCATTTGGGCTTGCAGGACCATCTCCTCTTTTCTTAAAGGGAGAGTGTCAATCAGGTTGAAAAGGGCCTTGGGTGTCACCAGGCAAATGTAGCGTTCTTTGTCCGTGCCCTGTTTATCCACTAGCACCATGCTGTAGGAGTAGAGTGGGATTCGTAGCAACAGCCTGGGACAGACAAAGAAGAGAGTTGTCAAATTTCAACACACATGAGTTCTGCCAGGCCAACCAGAGTCCCACAGTGGCACTGTGTGCAGAAAGGCTTGATACTATGAAGGACTGAATCATCTGTTAGGCGTGTGATATTTAAAGTGTGATGGTTGGACCAGCAGCCTCATGATTCAGAAAAGAAAATCTTACATTTTACCCCAAGCCTAACAAATTAGAGATCTGTAGAAAGATCTTGAAATGATTAGTTTGCACATCAAAGGATGGAAAGCTCTGCTTTAGATTGTGGTCAGGAGGATTTCAGGCTCACAATGGTGCTATATGCACAAGTAGTTGTTATATAGCATGTATAAGGGTAACAGATTTGGGAGTCATTGAACTAGAGTCAATCCAAGTTGGCAGACTAGTTTTACATAACCATACATACTAGAACTATGTCAGTGTTTATCAGCAGAGGTGATTTTAATCCCCAGCAGTCATTTGGCTATATCTAGGCACATTTTCAGTCATCACAATGAGGAGATCGGGAATAGGTGACTTAGCATTAATGAATTGGAACACATGAATGTCGGCCACATATGTATGTAAGGAGCAGGTAAACAAAGGTGGGAATGAAGAGCTAAATTTCTCTGCATCTTTAAGAGGAAGAGTACTAACTTTCTGGGGGGAATTTCTACAATGGTGGGGTGGGAATGTCCAGAAAAATACAGGAATGGGAAAGTATGCACATCTGGGGGTGCTATACATACATAGTACAGAACATACATACATAAACATATATACATGTGTGTTTATATGTTATATATGTGTATATATGTACATATATGTTGTATATGTATTTATATAGGAGGGGTGTTATCCAAAAACCTTTTAGCAAATTATGTAATGAGTTCAAAAAATTCATTGACAAGAGGTATAATCAGGTGATTTTAAAGACAATAACTTCATAAAGCCTACTTTGAGAAAGTTCAGTATAAATTTTTAGAAGACAATACAATCTTGAGTTTTTCAGGCTTCAATCTGAGCTATTAGTGTCTATACATATGCTCGCAAAGGCCACAGTTAACCTCTGGAAATAGTAAAGGTGTTCCAATGGAATTTGGAATTATTTGTTTTATCTACTTAGCACTAACATTGTACTGGGCACCGTGTTAGAGACTAAGTAGCAAATATTTGGGAAAAAATCTGGTAAGGGCCTCAAGTATAATCTTCTGGGGTGGGACTAAATGCAAATATAGCAAGATAAAAAGATATACAAACTTATGGGTGTGCCCAACCATCTTTCATCATCAGCTAACTATGCATTCTCTCTCTCTCTCTCTCTCTCTCTCCTATCTGTAGTGTTCTTCCTCTGAATGCAGAAGACCCCTTTTGGTTAGAAAGAGGTATATGTTAAATATGGAATTGGTCAAAGGCAATGATGTACATGAACTATACAACTCATGGATGTAGATGAGAGGGAGGGACTGGGAAAGAGCAAGGAACAGACGACATATATGAAAGAAAATGTATTCATTACATGACTCATGTGATTATAATCTCTCTATATACCACCTCTATAATAACAAGGTAAATTAATAATAAACATTAAATAAAATTAATAATAAAAAATTAAATTAAAAATAAAGATTTGGTCAAAGGCCGCTGGAAAATAGCAAAATAGCCACTGTATCCATCAATAATATAATTTATTAAGAATATGTTTCTATCTAACTTTTAAGGAATTTCTATGAACTTAATTTTTTTTTTTTTTTTTTTTTTTTTTTTTTTTGCCAGTCCTAGGCTTTGGACTCAGGGCCTGAGCACTGTCCCTGGCTTCTCTTTGCTCAAGGCTAGCACTCTGCCACTTGAGCCACAGCGCCACTTCTGGCCATTTTCTATATATGTGGTACTGGGGAATCGAACCCAGGGCTTCATGTATACGAGTCAAGCACTCTTGCCACTAGGCCATATTCCCAGCCCTCTATGAATTTCTTTAAACGCCTATGACAGAGTCCATTAAATAATCATTTTATTTTGTTGCTGGGGCCACAGAAAGACTACATTTCCCAGCCTCCTTAGAAGTTCAACTGCAATCATGTGATTAGTTCTGGCCAATGGGCTGGGACAACAAGCAATGCGTGGCATTTCCATAATGAAGCAAAGCAAAAAAACAAAGTGTGTTTTTTTTGTTTTGTTTTAATGTGAGCTGTAGTTTGAATATTGAATCTCCTCCAAAGGCCTATGTGTTAAAAAGTCTTCACTCCTGGGATGGCGCTACTGAGAGGTGGTTGGCTCTTTGAGAGGTAAGGTTCTTTGGGGACATACCCTCCAAAGGGATTATGGAACCCTAGTCTCTTTCTCAATCATCCTCTGCTTCCAGGCTTTCTATGTGTCATGTGTTCCCTCCATGACACACCACTCTCACCAGAAACCAACAGCTTTGGGGCTACCTGAGCTCAGACTGAAACCTTCCAGTCTATGAGCTAAATAAACATTTTCCTTTTCTAAGTTAATTGTCTCAGCTATTTGGTATAGCAACAAGAATACAGTTTTTTTTAACTTTCTTTCTCCTTTGTAGAAACTTGGAGGCATGCATTTTGTGTGTTTATGTACAAGATGATATAGCCATCAGGTACTGTGAAAGTCAGGGAGCCTCAGGGACCCTGAGGGCAGAGAACTTCATTCTCCTCTACAGGATATGTGGTGGTGATGAGGGAAGCCAAGCAAGAAAGGAAGATTGCAAGGAATATTCCTTTAGCCTTATTACCATTTCATAGTGATCCAGAGATGCAAGTAAAAAAAAATTGGTTATTTTGAAATTACTTCTTAGCTGTTACATACTTCTTCCTTAATATAACATTACTCGGATTCTGGACACTATGGATCTGGCTTTATAAGTTGACTAAAATAAAATATAATTGTTTATGTAGAGGTATGGATAAATGCTTTGGAAATTTACAGGAAAAAGTAGCCAAGCTTGGAAAAGCTAATTGGATGTCTGCCCTCCTAATAAGAGCCATGTTTGCTTAGGTCCTTTATTTTCAGCTCCTCCTCTTTTACCAATCCAACACACACACACACACACACACACACACACACACACACACACACACACACACACAATGAGGGGGGAAAGAGAACAAAAACACTTATTTGGAGGTGGAAGAAGAGAACAGTGGCAATTATTTACTACATAATTTACTTGGACAAGTGGCAGTATGCCAGTTAGAACAGTTATTATACTCCCAGCACAAAACCACGAAAACACTAAAGGTTATCTGAATCCAATACAGAAATTAGAGAACCTGATCAGATCCTTGTGCATTCATAGGGGATCAAGTTTAAGAAGAGAACTTGCCTATGTTTCCCTACCTGAGCTGCATGGCTAGGGCTGGAGGCATCATCTTTGATTTTATCCTGCCAACGAGCTTTGGAAACACACCCACTAGCTCCACCACTGTGATGTGTCGAAGATCCAAGCCACACCGCTCTTGCTGCAGAAAGAGAACCAATGGAGTAGGTATTAATATGGTAAAGAGAGATCTCCATGTCAACCTACAGAATGTCAGAAGCAACAATGGTCTGCTTATGGACATTTCTTTGCTCACTCCAAGCTATTCTGAACACAGTAATGACATTGGAGTTAAATTAGTGGCTATAAACCTAAATACCTTCCTAGAGAAATCATTCATAAATGGTTTGGCAATCAGAGTTTGAAAACAGAAGCAAAATGGCAGTCAATAGTATTTCCAGATGGGGTGAGACCTTGTGTGAGTCAAATTTCCTAAAAAAATGTCCAAGACCACCTCAGAGGATTCTAATTTTGCCTTTGAAAGGAGAGGGGAATCTTTTCTAGAACCCCTTTCTCTGTCTTTATTTCCACCCTCCACATACTGTTAATATCCCTGCCCAACCAAACCCAGGGAAAATAAAGATAAAAGGTTCCAACACTTTGAGCTGGCTCTTGGTAAAAACCTCAGGAACGTAGTTCAGTCACCCATATGACAGGAGGTCTTACCAGGAGGAGCAAGTGGCAATAATGAACAAAAATTAACTGAAGATAAAGAAGATGAATCTGGCTAAATGGAATTTTTAAATCTTGAATTATTCGAACACCAAGTAGTCTGGGTATGGTAGCACTCGCCTGTAATCATAGCAATCTAGAGATGGAGACAGGAGAAACACAAGTTTGAATCCATCTTGAACTACATAGCATAGCATAGAAAGAAAGAAGAAAGAGAGAGAGAGAGGAAGGAAAGAAAGAAGAGAAGAAAGAAAGAGAAAAAAGAAAGGAAAGAATTTAAAAAAGGATACTACATAACTTTTATCACCAATTTCACTGAAATTGTATGGATTTGACAGAATTGGTAGACTGGTGTATTGGAGCAAATGGTCCAAGCTAACATGTTCAATCCCTGGAGATAGGGCTGGGCCCTAGAACTCCTGATTACAATGCTCATTTGTTGTTCTTCAGATCACAATTTGAGAATGACTATCCTGCAAGACAGCTGTAATTCTCTGAGGAGCTCCATGAGTGGGGTCCACTTCCCTAGGGGAACACTCCCTTCATCTTCTGGACCAGACTTCTGGGCAGACAACTAATTGATCACCTCCAGTGTAGGCATACCTGGATAGGTTCAGCAAAGACAATTGTTCTTTGGCTGCTAGATAGCATGTCAATTAGGATTATTAGTAAAGACAGGACAAACCTCATTAGTTGGGAAATGATTGGCTTAGCTCCAGGGAGTCAATGCTAATTAGGTTATGCTCCAGTACCCTAGATGAATGGGTAGCTCAAGTGCTGGCTCTGCAATTCACTCTAAGTTGATTAAGCACTGAATGTGGCCTTTCCTTTTAGTGAAATGCCTGGGCCCTTCCTGTTGGAGGTTTGACCCTCACCTTGGCCATGCCTCAAAAACTCACCTGCAGCATTTCCAACTGCATTCGATAAAGGAGCTGCCGAGCTGTTGGTGTGGACACGATAAGGAGTCTCCTTTTCTCATAAAACTGATCCAGAAATGCAGCTGCTGTTCTGACATTCACATCAACATTCATCTCTGTAATGAGAAATGGTCACATGGGTGCCTTCTGCATGCTCCAGCTCAAAATCACAAATGATGACACACAGAGTCAGACATATGAGAAACAGACTCTGAGATGAGGAATGAGATTTAGTAGTTTATTTTGGAAGTGGGTCAAGAGCACTGGAAGAGCCAGACTCTGGTGACTCACAACTGCAATCCTAGCTACTCAGGAGGCTCAGATCTGAGGACTGCAGTTTGAAGCTAGCCTGGGCAGAAAAGTCTAGGAGTCTCTTAATCTCCAGTTAATGATCCCAAACCAGAAATCGAGCTGTGGCTCAAGTGGCAAAACAGCTAAGGGATAGTGACCAGGTCTGAGTTCAAGTGTAAGAAGGAAAAGAAGAAGAAGGAGAAAGAGAAGGAGGAGAAGGCAGAGGAAGAGGAAGAGGAGGAGGAGGAGGAGGAGGAGGAGGAGGAGGAGGAGGAGGAGGAGGAGGAGGAGGAGGAGGAGGAGGAGGAGGAGGAGGAGGAGGAGGAGGAGGAGGAGGAGGAGGAGGAGGAGGAGGAGGAGGAGGAGGAGGAGGAGGAGGAGGGAGGAGGAAGGGGAAGAGGAGGAAGGGGAATAGGAAGAGGAGGAGGAGGAAGGGGAGGGGGGAGGAGGAGGAGAAAGGAGAGGGGGAGGAGGAGGAGGAGGAGAAAGAAAAAGAAAGAAAGAAAGAAAGAAAGAAAGAAAGAAAGAAAGAAAGAAAGAAAGAAAGAAAGAAAGAAAGAAAGAAAGAAAGAAAAAGAAAAAAGAAGCAATAGCAGCAGTAGCGGTAGAAGAAGTAGAGGAGTGGAAAGTATATTTAAAATCACCTTTAACTTCAAGGCTTAACAATATAAATGGATTTTCTGCAGTCACAGAAATTCAAAACTGAGCTAAATCAAGGTGTCAGTAGGCTGTGTTTTAGGGGAGATTCTGAACTTGTCTTTTTCAGCATCTAGAGGCCACTTTCATTCCTTGGCTCATGGGCCCTTCCTCTGTCTTCAGACAGCAATATAGCATCTTGGAATTTGTCTTCTGTATGTGCTTCTTTTCTATTACCTCTTTTAGTAGTCCTGGCTACCTTATATAAGGACTCTTGTGATAATGTTGGACCCATTGGATAATCCAGGATAGTCTTCTATCTCAAAGTCCTTAACTTAGTCATATTTGTTCTACAAAGTTCCTTTTGCCATATACTGTAGTATAGTCTCAAGTTTGGGGGATTAATATGTGGACATTTGGTGAGTGGTATTATTCTTCCTATCTCAGGAAGTGAAACAGGGAAGGAAAGAGGGCAGCAAAGAGTGGGTTAAGCAAGTTATTGTTGCAGACATCTGGAGCACAGTGCCATTGAAGAACTCTCCAAGATGGTACTCTACATCCCTTACAGCTCCCCTACTGGAGGAATGAAGGAACTTGAGCATTTATATTCCATCATCAGTTCATGACTACTTCAGGAATACTAATAACTCTCTGTCACTTCCAGCTGACTTTTGTGCATGGGCTGACCATGACTTCAGACCCAGGGAAAAGCACTTAGACAAGAGGTAACCAGGTAATTTCAGTAAGTAGCCTCTTGAACATAGATAAGAATGTCAAGGGCACAGGGATCAAGCATTCTAGTATCTTCTTGGGGAAGTATAGCACAAGGGTGGGAGAATAGGCAACAGGAAGGGTAGCTTGGAAGTGGTTCAAATTCTACAAAGGGATGAGCAAACTCCATGTATGATTTATATCTTTGGTGCTCATATTTAATGCTCTGTCTAGATATACACTGAAGTAAGTGTGTGCTCATCTTTACATTGAATCATTCAGCCAACAAACACTGAGTGCCTGCTCTTCACCAATCTCTAAGGCAGACACTGTGACATTCTCCCAAGTGATATGGAGTACTTGTCTCTCTCATTGTCTCACAGGCTCAGAATATAAGATAGCATTTCTCGGTAGAAATATAATGGAAGCACTTATGTAATTTTAATTTTTTTCTAGTATTACAATTTAAAAGGTACAAAGAAATAGGTGACACCAGGTACTGGTGGCTCCTGTTAGATTGATACTAGGAAGATCACAGATCAGTCAAAAGGTTTTGTGAGACTCCATCTCCAATGAAGCAGAAAACAACCTGGACTGAGGCATGGCTCAAGCTTTACAGAATTACTGTGAGATAAAAGCCAAGCAAGAGCTCAAGGCACTGAATTCAAGCCTCAATACTGGCACAAAAATAAAACAAAAGAGTGAAAACTATATTTTCCCTAGCCTAATATTTCTAAAATAGTTCAATTTGTAATCTGTATTAAACTAGATATATTTATGTTCTTTTTGTCACACACACATAATATATATTGCTATACATATCTATCTATATAAATCACCTACTCTGAATGGCTAGGAAAGGATAAATGGTAACAGGAAGTAAGAATGTTAACAGGAAGTAAGACAGCTGCTGTGTGCTGGGTGCTTACCCTGTGGTAAGCACTGCTCTATTCCACTGTACAGTGAATGACTGTATTTCATCATTACAATAACTCACAAGGTGAATAAGGTATTCTTTCCTCATTATTCACAGAAGGAGTGATGCCAAGTGCCCAAGGTCTGTAGGACTTTAAAGCCAGAGCTGCTACACAGGCCCTATATTGTCTAGACCCAACAGTATGCTGGCTTTTTAAGCACCACCCTTGGAACTAGATGAACTAGAGCAGACTTGGTTAATTTATAATGTCACCCATCACAGGCTGGTCCTGGGCCCTGACCTCCAATTTCTTCTTTGGAAGACACGAAAGGGAAAACAGAGGATAAGCAAAGGCAAAGGAGGAAGGCAACTGAGATATGTTACTGCAAGAACTAAGGGACTTTGCTCACGCATTCAGATAAGGAACAACACAAATGAACTTTACGAAGTACATGAAAGGAAGCTGCTTCTGTTCTGGTAGGTAAAACCAAGGGATCTTCAGGTGTTGCTGCTGGCTGAACAGAGGGCTGCACACATACCTGCACAGACGGGCTCTGTGCCAGACCAAGCCACGTTGGACTGACATACTCTGGCAGGGCTACCTTGGAGCTCATAGCCACCAAGGCAGGAGAATTCACAGGTGGCTCCATAATTGTCACCGTCACTGGAACACTTCATGTAACCATTATCTGGGGCATTGAGTTTGCCACAGCGTTTCACTGCAGAGACACAAGCCCCAAAGGGTCTCAGTGCTGAGTTTCCTCCTACTGAATAACCTATGAAGGCAAGGACCCAGAGGCTCCATATTTTCCATGAAGCTTCTACATTAGCCCATGGAAGGATGGAGGGAGAATGGGTGCTATTAGGTCAATGAGTGGGCCTGGAAATGGTTACCTTCCATACCAGTGAGGCTCCTGAGTTCAACTGTGTTAGCTCCTATGTTACAGATAAGAAGTTGAGCCCAGAAGAGTAAAGGATGAAGATAATTGGTAATTCAGTGTCCAAACCATGAAGCACAAAGCAAATCTTGAAAACATTTTTCAGGTAGACTACAGGTCTGCTTTTTCAGACCAAGAGTGTGGTCTTCTGGTGGCCCCAAATTGGGGACTACTAACCATGTCAGTTAGGAAAGGACTTGCAGAGTTTAACTGGTTGCTCAAACACAGGAATGAAATGATATCATGCAATTTTTTTTTCTAGCTCATTCAGCTGTGGACTAGTGTGGGACTAGTCCTGTACAATTTCTTACATAATCTACCAGCCCTGAATCCCATCAGAAAATCCAGGCATGAAGATGAGACACTTTGCCCAGCCTCATTAGAGACAAATTAAAAGTTAGCAAACATCCTTGTAGTAGGGAGCATTAAGATGTCACTTATTTGGGGACCTGTTTCCTTTGCTTTTCTAGATGGGGGAAACCTATAGGCAGTACTCTTACCTTTCACTTTAACTCGAAATTTGCAAGTGCCCTTGTTCTCTGCTCTGTCATAGACTGTGTACTCGATCTTGTGGTCTCCTTCTGGAAAATGTGAGCCTGGAGGGAGGCCTTTTAGAATAACACTTATAGAAAAAAAATCAGAGATTATTCTTATGGACCTAAAAAGCAGAATACTAAAGGGAAGCTATTGGGTCAGTTGTATCAGAACAAAGATTCTGTGAAGAGTAGAATCTCCTGAGTTTTCCTTTGGTTCAGAAGAGAATTTGAGATCCTGAAAGGGAAGCCCTTAACTAGGGTGAACTCATTATTTTGTAGTGCTGAAGGAACAGAGGATGGAGGACCAAGTCTTCCTCCAACCTCACTTTTGTTCCAATGTGAATCTGAATAGCATTATCTGGAGGACAAGGGAATGCTTGTGAAGAAGAACATTTGAAGGTATGGCCCACACAGGCAAGGTGAAGATTTTTACAAATCTTTAAAACTGCAGAGAGAGAGAGAGAGAGAGAGAGAGAGAGAGAGAGAGAGAGAGAGAGAGAGAGAGAGAGAGAAACAGAAACAGAAAGAGAGAGAAAGAGCATATCATTGCAGTTGCCAAGTTTTGCTTACTCAGTAAGAATGCCATCTGCTGTGTCTCTTCCTTCTGGGGTATCCCAGGACACTCGGACTGTTAGCTTATTGGGTTCTGCAATACGTTCCTTCACACTTGGACACTTTATTGTAGGAGGATCAATATCTAAAAATACAAGCAAAAAATCCTCACCATATCAAGAAACACTTTGTCAAATTGGGGTTTATCTCTTAACTCACCGCAGTGACTACATTTCTCTTCCCTCATTTATTCTTTCCCTCTCACCCACTGAGTTTTGAAGAGTTTTGAGTACTTACCTGCACAGGATGAGCTCATCTAGCCTGTCTAATGATCCTATGTGTTCATGCACTAGCTACAACTCCCCACAGTTCCAAACTCTGCCTAGGCAACACTGTAGTCATTCAACTAAAGCTAGAAGTCATTTACCTTAACCTTATCCCTCCTGCTTTAAAGACAACATCCTAGAATACTAGAGAAAGGTACCCTAGCTATCATCTAGTTCCTTCAATCCCAAGCAACAGATCTTTCACAAGTGCCTGCTTCACTCTAACTGTAGGGTTTGGAGATGCAAGAATCAGCTGCTACCAACTTGTCAGAGTTTACAGTAGATTAAGGCAATGATGTCACCTCATATAACCTGACATATAACAAAAGGTAGGAAATGGCAGAGACCTGGGCATGGTAAAAGTGAATGTTATGTAAGTGTAAAGGAAGCACCCAACTCTCATTTTACAGATGTGCAAACCAAGGTTCAGAAAGCATGGGAAATTCAGTTCAAAGCAAGTATGTCAATGGTGGCAGTGTAAATTATAACCCAAGACAGAGCACTTATAATTGTAGCAAGATCCTTCTCTTCCTGTCATGTTTAGTCTTTAAATAATGCTTAATATCTTAAAGGAGGCAATGAGGTCCATTCTTCCCTCCAACTGCCACTGGACTACACTTGTGGTTTTGTACTTTGTGTCCCCAGTTTTGCCTTGATTCTGGCCTTCCAAAGGACACAATTTCTCTACCTGGCAAAAATTCTGCCCCTCACATCAGGATGGGGGTGACAATGAGGGTTAGAAAAAATGAGATACCAATTCTATACTAGGTTATGTTTCATCATACCCTAGCTGAAGTGAAATCACAAGAGGAAGTTCAAAATTTTTACAAATTCTACTTGATCATGAGCAGGTAAAGAATGGGTATAAAGACAGCACAGGGCATTCAGTTTTATTCTGCTTAGCCTATGAACTAATAGTTATCTGAATGCTACTACAACTTGAATGAAAATTAAATGTCCTGGGCTGGGAGTGTGGCTTAGTGGTAGAGTGCTTGCCTAGCATGCATGAAGCCCTGGGTTTGATTCCTCAGTACCACATACACAGAAAAAGCCGGAAGTGGCGCTGTGGCTCAAGTGGTAGAGCGCTAGCCTTGAGCAAAAAAAAAAAGAAGCCAGAGACAGTGCTCAGGCCCTGAGTTCAAGCCCCAGGACTGGAAAAAAAAAAGAAAATTAAATGTCCTTTTATTCCTGAACCCCAAGCATCTGTGTGTATGTGTGTGTGTGTGTGTGTGTGTGTGTGTGTGTGTGTGTGTGTAACAGTACTGAGTCTTGAACTGTTCCTAAGTATTTTTGCTCAGGGCTAGTCATCTACCACTTGAGCCATGGGTGAACTTCTGGTCCTTTTTTTTTAGTAGTTTACTGGAGATAAGAGCCTCACAGACTTTCTTGCTGAGGCTAGCTTTGAACTTGGATCCTCAGATCTCAGCCTCCTAAGTAGCCAGGATTACAGGTATGGGCCACCAACACCCAGCTCAATTTTGGCTTTTTGATGGTTAATTACTTATAAGAGTCTTGGGCTTTTTCCTGTCTAGAATGGCTTCAAGTCTTGATTTATCCTCATATCTCAGCATCTTAAATAGCTAGAGTTACAGGCCTGAGCCACTGGTACCAAGCTGAAACATAAACATTTTTGAGTGACTGGATATATCAAGAACAATTCTTCATACACTTTCTCCTGTGTCTTGGCTGATAATTTCTCATTTTATCTAAGGCAAGAAATTGTGAGCAACTTGCTCAGCAGTTTTACCTCCAGGTATTCAAATTCATTTTAATTTCATGTCATGCTCCAAAGCAGTGTGAATTTACAGATTTATCACACTAATGCTAAATTAAATAACTACCATATCTTATTGAATCTAAGTCTTTACCAATTGTGAGATGCATGCCAATTTCAGGGACATTAAAATGTGAAAAAATATGACTTAGTGACACTCTTTTTCAAGCAAACAAAATGTGCTATGAAATGGAAGATTCATTATATGTTTGAAATATCTATTTTCAATTGTTTTTGTAAATAATTCTGTTTTTTAGTATGATACGCAATAGATGATAAAATTTCACAATTTGGATGAATATTTCACAGCTTTGGGGAAACTGGAAGGAAAAGTATACAATGCCTGCCGCCTGCTGGTCAGATAGGGCAGGCAATTGTTTTAGAGAAAACGTATTTCTGAACACTTTAAAGAAATTGCACAGGAGATGAGGCAGAAGGTATAGATTTCCAGGTAAAATTACATTGTGCTACCAGATTTTCTTGGATAGATATTCTAGGAGTATAGAGTCTTTATTATCTGAACCAGGCTAACCACTTGGATGATACACTTGTTTTGCTTTGATGCTGCATCAGCTTGATGTACTCACAATGTGAGGAAATGTGTAATGAGAACAAGTGGGCTAGGAAGGGTGAAAGGAGAAGTTATGGATGGTGGATATGGTTGAAATCTTCTATACACATACATGAAAACAGCAATGAAACCTACTGAATTTGTTTCAAAAAAGGGGAGAGAGAGAAGTGATACAGAGGGGTTTGATTGAGGTACATTGTATGCACATATGGAAACATCACAATGGAACCCCATTCTACATCTAATATATATATATATTATAACATGTATATGTTATTCAATATATAGTTAACATGAACAGCTAATATACTGTATACATAATACAATATATACCCTATAATATATGTATAACTAATGTATATATACAACTAATATAAAGTAAAATGGGAAAAAATAAATTAAAAGAAAATAGGTTGGTTATCTGGGACAAGAGTCTCAGAGCCTGGCTGTGTCTGGCTAACAATGACCAATCAAAACTGGCCTACTTTTTCAGAAGTAGAGCTCTTCCAAAACCAGAAACAATAATAAATGAGTCACTATAAATAATAGGTAATATTTCCTAACCACTTTCTACGTGACCAACCCCTCCCATGCAAAGAATTATACTAACATTATCCCCACATTATTTCATTGCATTTTCACAAATACTCATTAGTACTATCTCCATCTATAGACCAGGAAGCATTTTCTCTCTTTCAGAACTCCTTTGTAGTCTGAAATTTTAAGACACCACGACAACAGTAAACACATTTGAGTAAGGCAAATGCTTTTGCGTGTTTGCTTGATTTTGACTTAGTACTTTCTTCCAACTTGTGCACACATATTCTTTGAGGATTTCCTGTCACCACTTCCCCATAAATGCTTGAAGAGCAGCAACAGGACTCATTCGAATGCATCCTCAAGCAGCTGTTCTCCCTCTCAGCTGATGAGACCAGCTGGCCTGCCCATCAGCAAATGCTCCAGAGACCTAAACTTATTATTCACCATCCAGCCATGACCCTCCCCTAAGTCTTTTATAAGTTATGATACATTTCCATGAATGAAATGAACAAAGTTACTATAGAAACGTAATTACTCTTCCCTGTTGAGTTCAGGAGGCCTGTAGAGCTAGTTATTGTGTGGAAACCTTGAAACTTCAATGAAAATGCTGACCTCTCCTCCCTGCCCCATTCACAGGAGACATCTGAAAAACCACCTCTCTTGTCTGTGCTCCACTTTCCTCCTAGTATAGAAAGTATAAGAAAGCAATATATTGCCTTGTATCCACTATGGCAGTTGAGCTGTTTCTTTGGGAATCCTTAAAGTGGCTGATTAGTTAGGTGGTGAAAATCAGGAAGTGGTTCAAAAGGACAAGATCTTTGTGAACAAAAAAACAATAAAATGCAAGGGAAGGAACACTAAACCAGTTATAGATCTAGACCCTTCAAGAATCTAGCAACCTCTGCTTTCACTTCCTTGGAAGTCAGCTGCCATATAAAGCATTTGACTAAAATGGCCACATAGCATGTGTGGGAGAAAGAGACCAATTCAACAGAGACTCCATTCAGTCAGTACAGCTTCCTCCAACTGAGGTGCCGATATATGAAGGAAGCCATCTTGGATCCTCCAGTCCCAGTCAATCACTTCAGCCATTACAAGGCACAACAGAGACAAGCCGTCCCCATGGGACCTTGTCCAATTTCCAACCCAGAAAGGTTCTGGATAATGTCATTCTTATTTGAAATTCCTACGTTTTAGTTGTCTGCTGCACAGCAATTTGCTAAGGTAAATGTAAAAGAGTCTGAGGTTGGTGACAGAGGCAGGAGGAATTCATTTCATTTTCCGGGATCCTAGGAATTGAGTGATTGGACAAGGCAGAGCAAACTTGGCCATGAAGGCTTGTCTAATTGTTTGTTCTCCCCACCCAGAGTGCAATCCTTGCAGTGGCTCTGGGAAGTACTTCATTTCCTTAGCTTCAGAGAACATTCTAGAAGTGACAAAAGAAGCAAGCAAGAAAGCAATGAATTCCAAAACTGAAAGTCACCATCTTCATCTAAAAGACACTCAACTGAGAATTTATCTAAATTTTCACTAAAATTTACCTGTTTCATTTGCACTGGTCAATTATGTAAGGTGGGAATTTAATCAAAATCTCAACCAATCAAATTGTTTTAAAACTCAAATTTTCAATTCCTGAACGTTAGTACAAAAGATATGCATTTTTCAGGGCTGAGAATATGGCCTAGTGGTAAAGTGCTCACCCCGTATACATGAAGCCCTGGGTTCAATTCCTCAGCACCACATATATAGAAAAAGCCAGAAGTGGCTCTGTGGCTCAAGTGGAAGAGTGCTAGCTTGAGCAAAAAGAAGCCAGGGACAGTGCTCAGGCCCCAAGACTGGCAAAAAACAAAACAACAACAAGAATATGCATTTGTCCAGCCAAAAACACTAACTTAAGATATCTATAACAATAGACTGACTATTTATTCTTAGCTCTTCTGATATTTGTATCATCATGTCTATACTGCAGTGCAGCCCTGTAAACAAACATTCCTATTGGTCATTGGGTACACCCATCTGTCAGACAGTTGGGAAACAAAGAAAGAAAGCACAAAAAGTATGCCACAGTTTGCATATCTTAACTCTCAGGGAAGTTTTTTAAATTCCAGAATTTTATTTGTGTTACAAAAACTTTGTAGGAAACACAAAATAAGAAGAGAGCAATTCAAACAATCAATTTCCTTAGTCTAGTGTTCTTTGTTAAAGCTTGTAAATTGGAACTCTCTGCATGTCAAAAGACATTTGTCAGTCAGGTACCAGGTGACTCATGTATATGTAATCCTAGCGACTATGGAGACAGATCTGGAGGATCACTGTTGAGGCCCACTAGCCAGAAAAGTCTGTGAGAGTTTGTCTCCAAAATAACTAGCAAAAGGCAGAGCTGGAGCTGTGACTCAAGGGAGAGCAGCATCCACCCAGCAAGCTTGAGGCCCTGAGTTAAATCCCATTTTTTTCACAGGTTAAAAAAAAAAAACTACTTTTTTTTCCTTCCTGCTTTGACCCAGGAAAACATTTTGATCTAAAGAAGAGATCATGTGTCTGTCTACTTTAAAATCTGGTCTCTAAATGAGAACTTGTGATTCCAACTGTCCATTGTTCTATGTAACCAAAAATAACTGAAAAAGAAACCCACTCAGGCAAGAGTGATAACATTGCAAAAGTTTTTATTTTTTTAATATGTCACTGAAAGACTTCATCCTCCTGACATTTTCAGTATTTTTCTCCTACCTTGACTATCTATATTTGTTTCTAAAATAACTGTACATTTGAATCCATTACCAGAATCCAGTATGAATAAGAGAATTAATTTTAACTCGTGGCACAGACAAATTAGCCAGACCACAGAGTTGACCACCTTGGAGTCATAAGAAATCCCAGTATTCCCTCTTCCCTCCCAATTTGGAAGAGAATGGGGTCAGCTTTCTTAGCACTCAGCACAGCTCTGGCCAGAATGTGTCTTTCGAGCTTGTGTGGAAACTTGGGACCTTGCTCAGCTCCTAAAATAAGCTGAGGCTCTGAATGAGGCTCAAGGTCCTCCAGGCCTGCCAACACACAAACTTACTAAATGATGTTAGTATAGTTAAAGCCAAAAGAGTAAATGATAGCATTGGAATTCAATTTACCCGGGACAAATTCCAGCATGTCTGTCACCAGAATCAAAGAAAGTACTGCCTGCTTGTTTTGTCTATCCCTCTCTCTTCCTGGGGGCCTCAAGCTCTCTTGTGGCTTGCTCTACTCCTTTTAGCTACCCCAGCCTAACTCCGTGCACAGATTCCCTTCCCCCTAATATGCTTGAACCTTGTCCTGGCAAAAGGTAAGAGAAACCCTCTGAAACTGGGATCTAATTCTTAATGTTTTTCTCTCTCTCCTTGGGAAGATTCCAGGGCCATCTGGTCTGGCTTTAGATATGCTTGTTGCATTTCAAGAACAATCAGCGTGGTTTTTTTTTTCCATTGTTGTGCACAATCTGGAAATCTGAACAGTATGATCCCTACAATGCTCCGCCAAAACTTGCTTAGCAGACGGAGTGGTGAATTTCTCCTCCACCGCCATCATCTCTGCCCCTCTCAATAGGGTAGAATAGAGATTCCAATTTCCCCGTTGGTGTGTTTTCTAGAGCTCGCTTGCACATACCCAAACCCAGAGAAATACTGAAAGCAACATCTGCGAGTTCCCTTCTCCTGTCAACAATTTGGCTTTAAGGTCATATTCTTCAAGGAGAGTATGGCCAGAGTTCACCCCCTTTGGCATCTTCTACCTGCTGCCATTGAGCAGGGCTGTGAAGCAGTTTTCTTTCCATTGAGCATTTGAAGATTCAGGAGACATCCACATCCTTAGAGAAAGATGTCTGGGACAAATATTCTGCTGGTACTCAGGGTTGCTCTAATGTCCCCATTACTGATAGCACTGAAAGTCTCAGAATGACATTTGCACAGATTCCTTTGCCAGCTGGGTGCCAGTTAGATTTGCCAATGAGAAAGCAGAGGCAGCAGAAGCCATTGTGTTTCTGGTAACAGCTTTAATGAGTGCTATCTGGACTCCTGATTTCTTTCTCATCAGTCATGGCATCAATTGTAGATGTGTCATGATGAAGGAGGGTTTATGGACTACTGGGTAACCCTATCATCCCACTTTCACCCTTCTAGCTGCTACTGCAGCTTCCTGCTGAAAGTAATCTCTGCTGCATTCCCCTCTATTTTTACTGCATCAACTGATATTTGAACATTTTGGTGGGTGATACCAAGTATTGAACTCCTGCAGACTCTGATGCTAGCTCTGTTTACTTGTTCATAACAATGTGGTACCACTTGAACCATACCTCCAATTCAGCTTTTTGTTGGTTATTTTGCAGATGAAGTCACCTGGACTTTTCTGTCTGGGGCTGGCTTTGAACCTTGTTGCTCAGCTCTCAGCCTCCTGAGTAGCTAAGATTACAGGTGAGAGCCACCAGCACCTGGCTTCTTACTATGTGTCTGTGTCTCCAAGTATGTATATTAAATTTCCTTCTGTTTGAAACACCAAAAATGGTTTCCATGGTCCTAGTACAAATGTTACTGCCTAGTACAAATATGTACCTCACTACTAAGAGAAGAAAAGCCTAGGAAAATATTTGATCCAATTATCTGAATACTTATGTGGACCTATTCCTCTTATCACATGGATTCAAGTTAGGATCCAGGTTGCAACTCTAGGATGAAAGGTTATTAATCATATTTCAGGGCCAGGCTCTTGTCTACTATTGTCTATTGACTGCATAGCTTCATAGTGGAAAATGGCTGATGAAGAGAACAACTGAAGGCAAAACTGGCTGCTTTTCCTTTATTCGCAGAATATCAGTTTGTTCTTTCACATCCACTAGATGAACAACTTCTGCTCCTGAAAGCATGCGCCTCAAGAGGACTGTGGCAGTTTCTTACCATTGCAGGAGGCTGGTGGGCTGCTCCAGGCCTTGTTGTCCTTACATATGACCCTGTGCTCCCCTCTCAACGTGTATCCTGGAGAGCAGTAGTACTCACACCGAGAGTTAAAGTAAGCACCATCTACACATTTAAACCCTCCATTGACTGGCATGGCAAGGGGAGGACATCGCTTTTCTGAAAGAGAAAATTGGATACTTACATTATTTCCTAGGGTTTGTTCATAGATTCAGAATCCAGAAACTCGGAAAGCATCCACTAAAATCTTCATTGAAACTGCAGCAGATGGAAGCCAGACACCAATGGCTCACACCTATAATCCTAGCTACTCATGAGGTTGAGATCTGAGGATTGTGGTTCGAAGCCAGCCTGGGCAGGAAAGTCTGAGACTCTTATCTCTAATAAGCTACTCAGAAAAAGCCAGAAGTGGCGCTGTGGCTCAAGTGGTAGAGTGCTAGCCTTGAGCAAAAGGAGCTCAGGGACAGCACCCAGGTCCTGAGTTTAAGTCCCAGGACTGACTAAATAAATAAAAATTAAAGTAGACGGAATGAGAGAAGTATAGTTGCTTCTGTATCACACAGAAGAGACACAAAGCTTCAGGCTAGACAGGCTTAGGCTGGCCTCTATCCAAGTCACTGTTTTAGACTGCCTTCCCCAGAAGCAGAGCCTGAGGTAAGAGATGATGTGGGAATGGCTAAGGAAGGAAGAGCTCCTAAGAAGAAGGAGGTAGGACCAGGAAGAAGAGGGAGCCCAGCCTTGTCTGCCTCTGCCTGCTCCTGCAGGTCAGTTTCTAGAGGCAGCTCCCAATCTCTATGTCTCCAGGGGAAGAAATCTGGCTTTTCTCAGTTCCTTCAACTCAGCCAACAGGCAGCTTCTTTTTCAATGCATAGCCTACAAAATTTAAGAAAACTGGGGGTATGAGGTAGGGGTGGGAGGAATGGAGCAACACGTTAAAAGAGGCGCCATTAATCAAGATGCATTGTATTCATAAATGACTTTGTGGAATGGCAACTCCTTCATGCAACTACTTAAAGATAATAGAAATGTATTTAAAAGTGACAAATACAACTGGGAGAGAGAGAGAGAGGGGAGAGAGAGAGCAGTTTCTTACAAGACCTCTGAAAAATCACTTTCCTTTTCCTACAGGAAGCTTAAAGATGTATTCTGTCTTCTGAGAAAGGCACTCAGAAGCTATGGGAGAGATATTCTGGACTGCCAAAAGGCCACCAGATAAACTGAGTGAACATTGCTAAGTGTCTGCCAGTGCCACTGAGCTGCATAGTTTCTATGAGTCTTGATCACAAGATTGATTACAGCCCTGAGCTTCAGTATCCTGAACAATGATATGAAGATTATAGCACCCAATATGGAATAGTGTTGCAAAACTTGAATGTGTGTGACATACTTGGCAAACAATAGGTACTCAGTAGGTGGTGGCTGTCTTGAATAACAAAAGGTGTCTAAAATGGACTTCACACAGAAATAGTGGGACAAAGGGTAAACTAATTCAGCAGTGATACTCACTCACTAGACACTATGTTGGAAATGGACCATACAACTTGGGGGGAGGAAGGGAAAACCTGGGAGAAAATGAGGGAGAGGGTGACACTGTTCAAAATGAAATGTACTCCTTACTGACTTTTGTAACTATAACCCCTCTGTACATTACCTTTACAATAATTTTTTAAATAAATTAAATAAAATGGGCTTCAACAATGCTGTACCATATATGCAGCATTCAAACTGAGAGAGGGGAATGGGACAGTGGCTCAGTGGTAGAGTGCTTGCCTAGTATGCATGAAGCCCTGAGTTCGATTCCTCAGCACCACATACACAGAAAAGAAATCAGAAGTGGTGCTGTGGTTCAAGTGGTAGAGTGCTAGCCTTGAGCAAAAGAAGCCAGGGGCAGTGCTCACACCCTGAATTCAAGCCCCAGGATTGGCCAAAAAAAGAAAAAGAAAGAAAGAAAGAAAAAACACATCAAAATGAGAGAGGACTTGTCCTGAAACTAAAAGTCCCTGAAGTGAAATCTCCACCTGCTCCCAAGCCCATTTTCTTCTATGGACTCAGAATCACTTCTTCAATGACTCCTGCTTTCCTAAACTCTCTTTTGAAAAACATTTCATTTTATCATTTTATTTCATTTAACCTTCCTCCCTCCCTCCCTCCCTCCCTCCCTCCCTCCCTCCCTCCCTCCCTCCCTCCCTCCCTCCCTCCCTCCCTCCCTTCCTGGAAGTACTAGAGACTGAACTTAGAACCTCCTGATTGCTAAGAAAGCACTCTCCTACTTGAAATATGCCCCAGTACTTTTTATGTTTACTTTTTTTTGAGGCAGCATCTTGCTCTTTTGCTTAGGTCAGCCTCAGAGTTCAAGTCTTGAATATCTGCCTCCCGAGTAGCTGGGATTATAGGCATGCCTCACCTCTGCTACCATGAATATTTGTCATAGTGCCTTTCTTGTAGTTATCTCGTGGTTTATGCATCTTCCTAGCTGTCTGTTTTCTATTTTTCCAGACCCTGAGTGCATCTGGAAAGAATGTGTCTTACTTGTTTGTAAATCTCCAACATCTCTTCAGGATCCAGTACTTTGGAAACAGTACCCATTTGCTGAACAAATCATTCTCCATTTCCCAAACAGCTGACCACACCCTTTTCTTAAAAGGATCCTTCTTGCTTCCACCATATATTACAAACTCACTGGCTTCTAGTCACAGTGGATGTTTTTTTCTCATCAGCAATCAGAATAAAAAAAGACCCCAAGTTGGAGCAAAAGAACTCTGAGCTTGACTGTCCCTGCAGACCTGACGCAGGGCTGGGCTACTCACGTTTGCAGATGGTCTTGGATGACCAGCGCTTATTCGGCTGGCAGACCACCTGAGAAGAGCCTTGAAGTTCATAGCCTTTCTGGCAGCGAATGTCACACCTGGCCCCCAGAGCTGTTCTGTAGTATCCTCCTCGAGGGGCCCTGCAGTACACATCCCCATACCTCACCTTGATGGGGGAGCACCATGGGGTGTCTACAACAGCAGAAACAAAGGGGGAGGATAGGAAGAGACATCTTCAGAAAATGTATTCCTTCACTCTACACTCCCAAGCTTGCTGCAGTATAGATTTGGGACCTCCAATCTCCAGTAGTGCCCTATGTTTTCTGTGTCACTGGGGAAGGAGATTATGAGTGTAACTAGCTATGGGATGCTGGGAAAGTTATCTCATGTCTGAGTCAATGCTACCATCAGGGTATCTTAAGGACTAAAAATAATGTATATCAATGTATAGGTATCACAGTACCCAACACATAGTAAATGGTCAATAAATGCTTGATGTTTTCTAGCTTTATCTGTCACTAGATATGACTCTCTCAAGGGTAATCAAGATTGTGAACTCAAACCCTAGCCATTTATCTATACATAGTCGGGAGGGAGAAACTGTCAATAATTCATTAATTTGGATTTCTTCCAGCTATACACATGTTCACTTAAATCACAATACTGTTGTTTACAATTTTGAATTAAGCTGCAGTTTTTAATTTTTTGCAACAAGATATTGTTTTGGCTAACAGTCACAATAATTGCTCCCCCCAGGGAAAAAGCCCCACCCCTACCCCCACTTTTCAGATGTCTTCATTATGCCCCATTTAGGTTAGAGAGAAACACCTTCCTCAGATGACTAAGTGATAGTGTTTTGATTTTGTTCTCACAATTACCTGGAGTATAGCTAGGGTGAGATAATCAATCTTAACCTATGCTGTCTGTGTGTGGACGCGCGCATGTGTGCGCACATGTGAGTGATTTTTGAAAGGTGATTTCTGAGAACTATAAAACCTAAGGGCAATGTATTTCTTTGGTCGGGAAGTTCCCACAGTGGCCACTGCAACAATTTCCCACAATCCCTGGAGACCCATGGAAGTCTTTGAATGTACAAGAGCTGCTTTCCTGAAGCGGCTGGTCTCATCAGTCCCCAATGACAGTTGGGCTAACAGTGAGTGGGGTGAGTGAGCCATCATGTGGTCATAATGGAGAATAGCAACTTCCTAAGAATTCTGAGGATTTGCTTTTGATAGTTTTTCAGGTTTGAAAAAAACAACAGTCCTGATTAGGTCTTGGACATAATGCTGCCCCCCCTTTTTTAAGCCTTGAGGCTTTCACTTTCCCTCTTCCTAATATCTATAATATCATATTATGTTTCTCAAACAGCTGTAAATGGGTCCTAAACTTGGGACTCAAGTAACATTTCCTGGACTTTCTGGGTAAAAGTGATATCTTGGGGGACATTCCCTAGAATGGAATAAACATGGATACAGACTTGTAGAAGCTCACATGAGGTATAAAGACTTCTCTTGAACTATGTACTTTCTCAAATTGTTTGCATATAGTCTGTATGTACTACCTATAATTATGACTACATTTAGTCTTAGGTATTATATATATACATATATATACACAAATATATACATATATATATACAGAAACACACATATATATGACATGTCAATGCATCTAGCAGATTTGATGCCTTATTCTCGGTCTTCAAATTCTAATAGTGCTGGTTCCACATCCAAAGAAATCAGTGCTGTTGTCAACATGTGGTGAAAAAAAATCTTATTTTCATTTATTTGTGGAATTTCTGTTGGATGACTTTCCAAGAAATCTATGGAAGATATTTTGACCGTTTAACACTTCTAGACATTTCAATAATAAATGAAATGTCGGTGAATGATCTGAATGGAAAGTATACCTGAGCATGTGTGATAAAGTAAATTAACAAAATGGTTAACATAGAGATTTAGAGAAGTACCTGTGCTGCTTCGTTTAAGACAGGGTTTCCTAAGTCAAAATCAGGATTGATTATTGAGGAAAGTCTTTTCATCCTCCTGGGCCAATGTGGTAAGCATTTTAATTAAATGGAGATCCTGGGGTAAATAGCGTAGTAGAACAGACTAATGAGGAGCTGCTCATAAAGTCTGGATACAAGCCAAAAACACCTGTTCACACTCAAGTGCAATTTGAGCCAGCTGTGTATCTCTGAGCACATCACCTATCTTTGTTATCCTTGGTTCCTTCCTCTGTATGCAGGGGGATGATACTGACATAGCTCTACATGTTTTCCCCCTCCCTTCATTTAATCTGAATATAATAGTATTCAAGGAAAAGAACTAAAATAGTGCTTGCTTGCTATATCCTAGGAATACAATGAATGTTAAGCACATTTTTCTTTGTTAACCTTTTTAATTTAATTTCACTTAATTCAAAACCTGTGCTGGGGCTTGGGATTGTAGAGCTAACTTCTTGGTTAATAAAGGTTCACCTCCAACTTTTCAAACTAAAAAACTTCCAAGCTGGAAAGTAACTGGGAGATTGAGCACTTGTCTAATATGCAAGAGTCCCTAGGTGAAGTCTCCATTGCAACATAAAACAATACTTTAAAATATTTTATTTTATAAATTTAATGTGTAAGGAATGTTCTGATATGCATAGATGTTAAAATGATTACTAATTGTAAGCAATTTAATTGCAAATGGAAACAATCTCCTAAAAGAATTTATTTCAAACATTCAGGGAAGTTTCTAAGTAAGACAAGCACATCATTTCTCCATCTGGTCTACCTTCCACCTGGGCAGCAAGACTGAACACTCAGAACACTGACCTGAGACCATTGGACAACTCGTAGTGTGTATATAAAAAAGATAGAGTGCATGCATGTGTTTTAGGAAGATTTTTCAGCAAGGAATTTAGAATACAAAGAGCTTTATTTGTGGGACTTTAACTCAGGGCCTAGGCACTATCCCTTAGCTTTTTCACTGAAAGCTGGCACTCTGTAACTTGAGCCACACATCCATTTCTGGCTTTTGGATGGTTAACTAGAGATAAGAGTCTCATAGACTCTCCTGCCTGGGTTGGCTTTGAACTGTGATCCTTAGATCTCCAGCCTCCTAAGTAGCTAGGATTACAGGCATGAGCCACCAGCACAGAGCTACAAAGAGCTTGAATTTTTTTCCATTAATTAAAAAGTGTAATGAATCAGAGCATCTCTTTACTTGAAACATATGATTAACAAATTTGTGCTTGGCTTGAGTGGCTAACTCTTGAGGCTATGACAGTAAGAGCTGCAGGGAAGATTTTTACTTTTTTGCATTGAGAAGTCCAAACAAATACAGTATATGGTGGGTAACAAGCCTAGGCATATGCACTGGACACAAGCCATTCTTTAGAATGATTGTCCACTTCCTCAGAAAACAAGTGAAGGCCACTCTTTAGCCAAAGGCTGACCCAGAGCTCCTATATCACATAAGAGTAGGTCAGAATCCTCTTGCCAAACATGAACAAACGTCCTGGGCACAACAGAACTTGATTAACCAATTTTTCCTCAAATCCTTCCTCCACTGTAAGAGAAAGCAATTGTAAAGAGAAAACATTTAAGTGTACCTTTATTTGCCCCCCACCATGGTTCCCTAAACTTCAGAGAAGTATTTCAGCAGTAGAAATATTTGTGGGCATACTTACCTGAGCCTACATAGAGGTTTCTTGATTAGGCTTTTTATACCTGCTGGTGATAAATTACTGGAAATATGTAGACCTGGAGTTCTTTATCCTTAAGTTAAGCTTCATTTGAGCAACACACTTTACTTATCATTTTTAGAAGCCATGCTGGGCCCAGAAAGAACACAATAAGCTGAGCTTGTGAAAATCAAGTTTTCTCACTCCCCATTCAGTGCAGTACATTAGCAGCGTTGGGTCCAGATGTGACCTTGGATGGTTTACTCTGGATGATTTGGGCTGTAATGTATGAATCAGGCAGAACTATGCCCTTGATTTTCACTTTCACTAGCTTGAGCTTGCCTTCGCAGAAGTGAGGGCAGAAAAGAAACAGGAGAAAGAAATGACCATGGGAGTGCTGAAGGACAGCACTTCAGTGATTTCCTAATGTTTTCTGTTTTGGTTTTTGGTTTTGTTTCTGGTTTGTTTTTAAATAGGAGCACATGTGCATTTGTTTTCAAAAACCTTGTTCCTGGATACATAATTAGCATTTAAATGTGCTGTCTGGCCACTTCATTACAGTCTGCTCTGCAAGGCAAAAAGGCAAGTTCTCCTGGCATCAGCAGGTCCTCATTAGCACATAAGCAAAGCAGTCACCTTCATATCTAGTGTGAGAATAATCGACTTCATGGTCTTCTAGCGGTGAGTCTCCCGATCCTACAATAAAAAAGAACAGAAACTGCAGCAAGAAAAGCCACCCATTATGGACGCATATTTCAAAGCACTGGTTTGGCATAGTACATGCAAGAGATGCTATTAGAGTGCAGAGCCAAGAGCAAAAGCCTCTGTGGCCATTCACGAAGGGACAGGGGACCTCTCAGAGTGAACCTGGCTTGGAAGAGATAGCCAGAGCTGATCCAAATGAACCTCAAATGGTTTTGGAGTCCCCACAAGCCAATGGAAATTCTGGAACAAGGAAAGAGAGAGAGAGAGAGAGTCAACTTCACTCTGAGAAGATGCCAATGTATATAGGATCTCATGCCAGGGAGATGTAGTAAAATGTGTGTGACTCAGACTCCACCCTCAGTGTCTCTAGCAAACAAAGAAAACCCAGAACTAAATGCTTATGATACCTGAAAAACAGCTCCTCCTGTGAGATGAATTTGGGGTGGTAGATAATGAGGTAAATTGTCTTATCTTAATAACAAAAGATATGCAAAGCCAGGTGCCTGTGGCTCATGTCTGTAATCCTAGCTACTCAGAGGATGAGATATGAGGATCTTGGCTCAAAGTCAGCCCCAGCGGGAATCTCTGTGAGACTCTTGTCTCCAATTAACCACCAGAAAACTGGAAGTGTCGCTGTGGCTCAAGTGATGGAGCGCTAGCCTTTAAGGACAGTGCCCAGGCTAGAGTTCAAGCCCCAAGACCAACAAAAAAGAAAGAGAAATTGGTGTATGTGTAGGAAAAGAGAGATGAAACAGATGACCTGAATGTTTATTATGAACTCCTTACCTAGTCATAGGCTGAAGGAAAAATTTTAATGAGTCTTACTACCTGAAACAGCCCACAGTCTGAGTAAAAGGCTGCTGGCTAGAGCTCTGCTCATTGAGCCACAGCTCTACTTTTTGGTAGTTTAATAGAGATAAGAGTCTCATGGACTTTCCTGTCCAGGCTGGCTTCAGACCTTGATCCTTAGATCTTTGCCTCCCGAGTAGCTAGGATTGACAGCATCCGGACTGACATTGCATTATTTTCAATCAACTCGTTTGGGTGTTGAATACGGAATTCCAGCAAATAGTGAATACTTAATACTTGAAGCAGTAGCAGGTCCCAAACTTCAATATAGTCATCTTAAATCGAGACAACTGCCCTCTAGACTTCAGAAACTAATTACTGATTTGATGCCATCTTGACCACACATTTACCTCCAGATACCTACAGCTGTACTACTGGACAGAGACCCTCTCCACAT
The DNA here is from genome assembly GCF_023159225.1 of Perognathus longimembris pacificus. Taxonomy (NCBI): domain Eukaryota; kingdom Metazoa; phylum Chordata; class Mammalia; order Rodentia; family Heteromyidae; genus Perognathus; species Perognathus longimembris. The sequence goes on along the minus strand of NC_063188.1, from coordinate 88,065,401 downwards.
AGGATGAACGTATGTGTCATGATCCTATTTCACTGGTAGTCTGAGACAGACAAAAAGAGTGTGGAAACTGAAAGGGGGGAATGGTGACTGGCCTATGTCCACTTGGTATAGGTGCCCTTGCCAGGGTAGACCATTTCTGTGTCCTGTGTTATTGCAGAGTTCCTCATCTTGTTTCCAGCCCTCCTGGCCTGTACCCAATCCTGAACTTTTCATTGTTTCACATCAAAACCTGAACATGAAACCACATATGCAACTTAGAAACATGAAGCAAATCATCAAACTCATATTGCTTGATCCAGCATGAGCAAGGAAAACTATCCCAAGAATGCTCTCTAAGTAAGAAGGGTAATGACTGAGCATTGCAGTTCGAAGCCAGCCTGGACATTAAAGTCTGTAAGGCTTAACTCCAATTAACCAGCAAAAAGATAGTAGTGGTGTGGCTCATGTGGTGGAGGAAAAAAGCCAAGTGAGAGCACAACACCATGAGTTCAAGTTCCAGTAATAAAAAGAAAGAAAGAAAAGAAACGTATATACGTATATCACTCTATAGGAATCTCTAATCATTTGAATTTAACACACACACACACACACACACACACACACACACACCTGAAACAACCATACTAAGAGCAGCAATCTTCTTTTCTCTTTTTCTATCTCTCTCTCCCTCCTCCTGTCTTCCTACCTCCTCCTTTCTCTCTCACTCTTCCTCTTGTGCAACACACAAATGCACCTGTGTGCATGCACAAGCACATGCTCATGTGTGTGCACACATGCACACTATCCCCTCAGTTGCCATCCTGGCTTAACTTGTCCACAGCACTTACATCAAACTTTCATTTGCCTTGTAAATTACAAGGCTTTTCTGATTCTTTTCCTCCTGTCTTTTTATAGTACTGAGCCTTGAACTCAGGGCTTCCTGCTTACTAAGTAAGTGCTGCAGTACTTGTGCTACATCCTGAGATCTCTCTTACTCTTTTCTGGACACACTCTCTAGGCAAAGCCTTTCTCTCAGTCTGCCATTTGGACAAAAGTGTTTCTCACGGGACCAGTTTGGGTCCTTTCTTTTCTTTTGTTTTTAGTTGGTTGCGGGACTTGAACTCAGGGCCTGGGCACTGTCCCTGAGCCTCTGTGCTCAAGGCTAGCACTCTACCACTTGAACCACAGCTCCACTTCTGGTTTTTGAGTGGTTAATTGGAAATAAGAATCCCATTGGGATGTTTCTGCCTGGCCTGGCTTTGAACTGTAATCTTCAGATCTCAGCCTCCTGAATAGCATGAGCCATCGGTGCCTGGCAAATCTAGGATATCCCACTTAAGGTGTACTTAGTCTACCCCCAAGCCAGGTTTATTCTTCAAATACTCCAAGACTTTCAGAGTTACTGGCTACTGTACCACACTCTCCCCTCAGAATGACCTCATCAAAATCCTTCTTTCAAATGTCACTGCCAAAAGAAATGTACCCCCTCTATACATCACTTTGACAATAAATAAGTAATTATTAATTTTTAAAAATAGCACTGCCATGATACTTTCCTTTATCCCAACCAATTAATCTTATTACAAATTAAAAGAAAAAAATCTCCACTAGGTGTGGTGGCACATGCTTACCATGCCAGCACTTGGGAGACTAAGGCACAGGGAGATTTCGATTTTGAAATCAGTCTGAACTACATAGGAAATTCCAGGCCAGCATGGTCTAAATATCAAGACTCAATTTCAAGGAACTTAATTAGTTCCTCAAATACAAGGAAAGCAAGAGCAACTAGCTCAGCCAAATAGAGCATAAGGAGACATGGTCACTAAAGGTCATGTAGTATTCTAGACACTGCTATGTTAATGTAAAATGTGGACAGTAGAGGAAACTGGCCAGGAGATATTGGGAGCTTGCTGTACTAACATTTCAATTTGAGCTATGCTACACATTATCCATTGCCTCCCATTCCCAGCACCTCTGAGTCCACATTTATCTGCATTTCAAGGAGTAAAAGGATGCAAAGCACAATCCCTAGGTTCTCTGATCCCTAGACTATGAGTCAATCAGCTTTTTAGAGATTTGGAAGATCAAAAGGAAGACATTATTATTTTCTATAGCTCTGTATTTGTGAAGCAGACATTTGTGGATGGGTTGGCTGCAATAGGATGTCATGTCTACTGTTCCCTCATGATCTTTGTAGGGTAGAAATCAACTTCTATAAGAGTACAATGACTGGCTGGGAATATGGCCTAGTGGTAAAGTGCTCACCTTGTATACATGAAGCCCTGGGTTCGATTCCTCAGAACCACATATGTAGAAAAAGCCGGAAGTGGCGCTGTGGCTCAAGTAGCAGAGTGCTAGCCTTAAGCAGAAAGAAGCCAAGGACAGCGCTCAGGCCCTGAGTTCAAGCCCCAGGACTGGCAACAAAAACAAAAACAAAAGTACAATGACCATGCCACACACCAGTGTCTCATGCTAATCACGAGCTGCAATTCGAGGATTGCAGTTAGATATCAACCCAAGTAGAAGAGTATGAGAGACATAGCCAATGAACTTCCAAAAAGTCAAATAGAGCTGTGGTTCAAGTGGTAGAGTGCTAGCCTTAAGCAACAACAAAAATTAACAGAGAACAATAAAAGCTCAGGGACATTGCCCAGGCCCTGAGTTCAAGCTCCAAGGCCAGCACAAACATATATACTGGTCTAGAAACTCGGCATCCTAAAATACATAAAACACATACTTATAGCCAGGTTCCAGTGGCTTATGCCTATGATCCTATCTACTCAGGAGGCTGAGATCTGAGGATTGTTATTTGAAGCCAGTTTGAGCAGGTAAGTTTGAGACTTTTATCTCCAATTAACCATCAAAATGCCAGTAGTGGAGCTACGGCTCAAGTGGCAGAGTGTTAGCCTTGATCAAAAGCCCAGGCCCAGTGTTTAAGCCCCAAGACTGGCACAAAAATAAAAAAAAAAAGACACATTCGCGATGTTGTTCAGTAGATTGGACTTACTAAAGCAAATGAGATTTATATATATTAGGGAACAGTTTTCTACATGATTAAATTTTTTAAAGAAAGGAAAAGAAGCGTGTGCCAGTCCCGCGGATCTGTGTCTTGCTTCAACAGTGTTTGGACGGAACAGACCCGGGGACTCCTCTTTTCCACCACCAGCTGCCTTCAGATCTCCTCTCCACTCACAACCTCTGACCCTTATCTTCTCGCCCGCCAGTCTCCTGCTTCCAGGACCAACCAACGCCGTGTGTGGGGGGTGGGGGGGGTGGTTAGCTCTGTATCGACGAGTAGCCATGACCTCCCAGCCCCGTCAGAATTATTCCACCGAGGTGGAGGCTGCTGTCAACCGACTGGGCAACTTGCATTTGAGGGCCTCCTACACCTGCCTCTCTCTGGGCTACTATTTCGATGGCGACGATGTGGCCCTGGACGGCGTGGACCACTTCTTCCGCGAGCTGGCGGAGGAGACGCGTGAGGGCGCCCACCGCCTCCTGAAGATGCAGAACCAGCGCGGCGGCCGCGCGCTGTTCCAGGATGTGCAGAAGCCTTCTGAAGATGAGTGGGGGAAAACCGTGGAAGCCATGGAAGCCGCCCTGAACCTGGAGAAGAACCTGAACCAAGCCATTTTGGATCTTTATGCCTTGGGTTCTGCACGCACAGACCCCCATCTCTGTGACTTCCTAGAGAACCACTTCCTGGTTGAAGGGGTGAAGCTCTTCAAGAAGATGGGTGACCACCTCACCAACCTCCGCAGGCTGGGTTCCCCTCAGGCCGGGCTGGGCGAGTATCTCTTCAAACGTCTCACCCTCAAGCACGACTAGAAGACCCCAGAGTCCAGCAGCCTTTGGGGGCCATCTGTGCATCGCGTGACATCAGGGTTTCCACCTGAGCCTCTCCCTCTAGCCATGGGCAACTTCCTAACTAACCACCCCGGAGCTCTTCTCAAGCCTTGGACCAAATGAAATAAAGCTTATTGCAGAAAAAAAAGAAAGAAAAAGAAAAACAGACTAGGGAGGAGAGAGCAAGACAGGCTTCCTAGCTAGCTATACAAAAGACCATCCTTTCAGATTTCTGTTAATTGAGGTTTTATTATGACATATCCATTAATCAGTCTGCACATGGTTTGGATTACCATTCTTTGGAAAGAATGTTTCAGTGTTTCTTCCACACAACTACATTGGCTCCAAAGTCAGAAACTCAAAGCTGTGCAGGACTCTGTCCCTCTGTCATACGTGGAGCCAATTCCATTTATAATTTTGCTCTGAGTGCAGAAACTTATTTTAATTCAAAAGAGGGTTTTGTAAATTTTATTTTCCCCAAGTTCAAACAAGGATCTTCCTGAGCTACTGAATCTCACTCTTTCAGTCTGAATGTCCATGTGGATAAAATCACTGACACACCAAAGTCACTCATTAAAAAATACATTTTTTCCTGTGTCAGTACCATATGGGCTTTGAACTGAAGATCTTGCACCTTTCCTCAGCTTGCTTTTCCCTTTCATAGTTGGCACTTTATCACTTGAGCCACACCTCCAATCTGTCATTTTGCTGGTCATTTTTAAGATGGAGTCTTGTAGACTTTTTTGCTTGAGGTGACTTCAAACTGTGATCCTCAGATCTTGGCCTCCTGAGAGCTATAATTATAAGTTTCAGCCACCAGAACCCAACTACTCATGAATTATATCTTTTGTATATATTGGAACACCATCAAGAATCTGGATTTGAGAAGGCTACTATGGTGTTTCATCATTCCAAATGGTTTCTCACTGGAAGGTGTGGAGTGGGGGTGGGGGGATTTGCAACTGATACAAAACTTATCCTTAAGCTACATGATATTGATTATGACACATAACCCAAATTGGCAAACTTAGTAGTCTGTTTTATGGTTTTTGCTAAAGGAACAGGTTTTTTTTTACTCATTTTGAATACAGTTTTGCATTCGAAATATTCTGCCACAAAGTTCTATTTTTCCTCCCATCATTATTACTCTAAATATAATTTACCATTATCAAAAATCAATATATTTAATAAGAAACTGCACCATCAGTTTTATACAAAAGTTGATGAGAAACTAAAGTCTGTTTTGCAGCAGTGATTCTTTGGTAGTACTGGAGTTTGAATTCAGGGCCTTGTGTTTACATCAGGGATCTGTAACCTGAGTACCAGGGTCGGCTATAGAAATCAATGGAAGTACTTTGAAGGACCATCAACCTGTTGTCAATGGACATGTGTTTGGTATGTGAATAAACTTTCCTAAGAGAAACTGACAGGCTTCAATAATCAGGGTTTGAGACCTAAAAGTAATTTAAGAGTCATAGTTTGAGAGCCTTCTTTATTACTGATGCATGCTATAACATTTATTTTAGAAATATGTAGTATTATCCAATAGGAAGAATGTTATATCATTTGCAAAGAAATGGATGGTCTTGGAAAAAATTACATTAGGTGAAGTAAGTCAGGTCCAGAGAGACTAAGGATGCATGTTTTCTCTCATATGTGGAAGCTATAACTAATCTATAAACATATGAGTTTGTATGCAAAGGCACACAAATGTATTAACCAAAAAAATGGTATTTGCAAGGGAGAATTCAAAAAGTACAAACACCTACAGGGTTGTATGCCAGTGTACACAAATATATTTCCTGAAGTATGGTATTTGCAGAGGATAATTCTTTAGAAAAACTAAATTACAGTCCAGCAAAATGAATACTAGAAAACGGGTACTGGAAAGATGTGGGGGTGGGGTCAAAGGGAGGGCTGTGAAGAAAGAGAGAAGAATGTAGTTATAATATTCCATATATATCCTATGGAATTGAGAATGGAGGGGAGGGGTTAGGTTAGGAGGGATGGGGGAGAATGATAAAGAAGACAGTATCAATCAAGATGCATTGCATTCATAAACTGATTTGGTGATGGTAACTCATTTGTACAACTGCATAAAGATAATAAAATACAATTTCAAAAAGGAAAAAATATGTGATATTTCCTTACTGTTTGTCTCTTTTTAATACAGAGTCAGAGAGGCAGATACACTTAAAACAAGATGAAAGACTATCTTTTATGACTTTTTGATTATATTGGTTTCTTCTCAACTAGTGATGTCCAGTAGAATGTTCTGCAATGAGGAAAATGTATATTTCAGTAGCTTCTGAACAGAGATCAAATTCAGGACACTACCAGGAAAATATGATCTAAACACTAAGCTGAAGAGTTCTTTGTTAAATCTAGCTGCTGCTTGAGTACCTTCATTCATATGAAAGTTCAACTGATTACAAATGAATCAACTGAACTATAATAGACTCTGGAGAGTTCAAATACTATGTTTTTAGAAAGATGAGGTCAAAGCCCAACAAAATAAGCACCAGAAATTGGGTACATACAGAGGTGAGTGGGGCCAAGAGGAGAGAGGCAGACAAATGAAGGGGTAAAAGAGGAGAGAATGCATGAAGAATTCATTGTATATGCCACAAAATTAAGAAAAACAGGGTAAGGTGTGGACTGAAAGGAGGGTGAGAATGTTGATGGGGGTAACATTGATCAAGATGCATTGTGTTCACAAACTTTTAAATGGCACCTCTTTTGTACATCTACTGAAAGGTCATTAATAAAACTAAGTTAAGGATATACCTTAAATCCTCTCAAAAAAAGAGAGGAGTTTATGTCTGTATGTTTTGTGGATACATCTTCTGTCTGACAGAATGAAATGTAGGAAGTTTCATAGATCAACTTTGCTCTTTAAAGAGGTGTACGTGCAGAAATATCACCAGCTTGACCAAGGGAGATGGTGACATGGCAGAATGAGATCACAGATTTTTCCTGTCAGGAAGGTTTACCTAGCAGTAAATAGGTACTACTTTTCATAGGAAGGAAAGGATTGCTCGGAGGGCAGAGTAGGAAGTCAGAGAAAATTCTTTCCATACTATGAGAAACAACCAAGAACTATCAGAATGTAGACAGATGAACTATAGAATTTCTATTGACAGGTGACTCTTTTGTGCCTCCTTTTTGTGCCTGAACTGGGTCTTAATCCCAGAGCCTTGCATTCTTACTTGACTTTCTCTGCTCAAGGCTGGTGCTCTACCACTTGAGCCATCTCACCACTCACAGGTTTTTTGCTGGTTAATTGGAGATAAAGGTTCCTTGTTATACTATGGATGTTTCCATCTTCAATAATATATCTCACTTTTTCTCTTGGATCACTTATGCTGGGTCAAGCCAGCTGCCAAATCATGAGAGAGCTCTGTGGATAGGCCTATGTGGTATGGGACCAAAGCTTTCCAACAATTGTAGAATAATTAAAAGATCTCCCCTCTTCCCCCAGCACAACACACAAAAGCTAATCCTTCCAATAAAACTGTAGGCCATGCCAATAACTTGATTGTAACCCTAGGAGAGACCTTGAGCCAGCAAAGCTATGGCCAGAATTTGAATTATAAAATTCTGATATAATAAATCATATTTGTCTAAGAAAATTGGAAAAAAAGAGAAAGTAAAAATAGAGGAAGGAAGAAAGGATATTTGGCTTGAAGTTAGATTATTTTATTGTACTTCTCAAGAGTGTATTTCATAACCTTCTCCTAGGGTACTGCAGCAGATAATTGTTTATGCTCTGGCCAGATTCCCTTGTTACCCAGATTAATGTTCCTATTTTCCAGCTGTTGGGAGCCTCTGCTGGCTAGTGGCTCACTGGTTTCCACCAACTCTAAAGAATTATCCTCAGCTGAGAGAACTGCTTCCCCATCCCCACCCCTTTTCTGGAGGCAAGCCAACATTCAGTTGCTATGGAAAGATAAAAGATTAGTCTCCTGTCTTTGAGAGGAAGGTAAGAGTTGGAGCCTGCAGAATTTATAAGTCTGAGCACCCCTGGTGCTAAACTTCACCTGGGCCTCCATCTTTGCTTAGCTTTTTCTTGCTTCTTTTCCTCAGTTAGGTTTTCTGGAAGGCAATCCCTCAACAAATCATAGGCTTTGCCTGTAGAGAACCAAGTGAAGACTGATCGCCCTCAATTTCAGCTATGCCAACAGGCCATGCCTCACAGGATTGCCACAAACAAAACGGTATAATTTTATGTCTTCTTAAAATAGTATATTAAACATAAAATAACTGACTACTAACTTTGGTTTATTTCATAAGTTTCTATACTAATGGTTCATAATCACATTTTCTATTTTTTGTTTTATTTTGTTTTTGCCAGTCCTGGGGCTTGGGCTCAGGGCCTGAGCACTGTCCCTGCCTTCTTTTTGCTTAAGGCTAGCACTCTGCCACTTGAGCCACAGCGCCACTTCCGGCTTTTTTCTATATACATGGTGCTGAGAAATCGAACCCAGGGCTTCATGTATAGGAGGCAAGCACTCTTGCCAGTAGGCCATATTCCCAGCCTCTATTTTTATCAATGAGTACACATTGAAGGTCTACATGACGTGAGCTAGTATTTATATAAGTCAGCTTCTGCTGAAAATATAAGTATATGACAACTCTCTCTGATATGTTTTTGACAGACTTTAAAAATACTAAATACAGGGCTGGGGATATGGCCTAGTGGCTAGAGTGCTTGCCTCCTATACATGAAGCCCTGGGTTCGATTCCCCAGCACCACATATATAGAAAACGGCCAGAAGTGGCGCTGTGGCTCAAGTGGCAGAGTGCTAGCCTTGAGCACAAAGAAGCCAGGGACAGTGCTCAGGCCCTGAGTCCACGCCCCAGGACTGCCCCCCCCCCCCAAATACTAAATACAGCACCTGACTCTTAAGGCTATCAACAATTTCCGTGTGTTTTTAAAAATTTCTATATCTAAATGATCTCTATAATTTGTTATTTAAAGTCTCTCCCTTCTCTCTCCCTCCTCTCTCTCTCTCTCTCTTTCTCGAACTTAATAGCCACTAGAAAAGTCATATGTCCAGTCTTCTCCAGTTATATTGTGAAATTTAGTCTATAAATACAAATGATAAATTTTTTCTTTAGGAAAAAAAATGAAAAATATGACCACTGAGTCTCTTATATTCTATGATTCTAGCTAACACACACAAGTGTATAATCATAGATACTTACTTCAAGAAAAGGTTGTGTGGACAGAGGGAAGAAGACAGTAGCCCTTTTGTTCTCTATAGTAAGGAAGTTCTTCGGTGGAAAATTATAATATGTTTGGAGGCTTTTGAAGAACTCTAGAGGTGAGTCCCACTTGCCTGACTGGTAGATAAGGCCTGCTCTGTACATTCTTCACAGTTTCCACATGGAGGTGAGATGTCCCAGAGCAGCATGGAAGTCTCTCTCTCTCTCTCTCTCTCTCTCTCTCTCTCTCTCTCTCTCTCTCTCTCTCTCTCTCTCTCTGTGTGTGTGTGTGTGTGTGTGTGTGTGTGTGTGTGTGTGTGTTAGAAGGTGAAGAGAAGAAAATCTTGTTTTTCAGAGGGTTTAATACCAAGACACAGGCCTAGAACCAGTAAGCCCAAACTATCACTGAGGCCCTCTTCCTTGCATGCTCTGCTTCTCAATATTTGTGGCAGAGAAATATGAAATCCCACAAGCAAGAAAAGAGAATACTTGGAGGATAAAACCTGTTCAAAGTAGAACAAAAGGATTTAGAATGATTGCCCTAACCCTTTTCCTAGCCGTGAGAATTAGTTGAAGAACATGTTGACCACCAACCCTTTTTTCTTGAGAGAAGACATTTCTCCAAAACATTTCACTGGGACAAGTTTATAGAGCCTATCTTCTCTTCTCTGGCATCACCTGAAGTCTCTGGTCATTGCCAACAATCAACTGGAGAGTAGTGTGTTTCAGTCTGTTGTCCTAATTTAGTGGGTTATGACTGGTAGTTTTGTAGTGACAGGATAATGTTGAAAGTGTCAGCACTCCCAGTACACAGTAAAGATAAATACTACTTCATACATTTTCTGTTTCCTTTCTGTTGGTAGCTTTGGTGGGAGTCACTAGTTTCCATGGCCCAGATCCATCTAATGCCTTTGTTTCCATACCACTACATTTTCCAATGTTATTGAGCTATAATCAACAAAAATTGTATACATTTAAGATGTGCCTGGTGATGTTTTGATGCATCTACTTATTGTAAAATAATCATAATTAACATTCTCATCACTTCCTATGGTTACCATTCCATATTATGCATTGATAGCATTCCCTTGCACACTCAAAACCTTCCTTATTTGGACAATTATTAATATAGTCTTCCTAATAAATAAGTCATGGTAGGATGCTTTTCTTCCTGTGAGTCTTAGAACAATTAGAAAATGATTTATAACAAACACTCTGGAACATGTAACATTTGTGTAGGTAATCCTTTCTTCCCTCAGAATGAAGGATTCTAAGGATCTAAGAAAGGCTTTAGAGGGCTGGTGACAGAAGTCTTTGTTTTCCCCTGTTTGGTTCTGACCATAGATGGCATGTCACATGAAATACCAAGCTAAGTACTGAGGATCCTCAACCACGTTTGGACATCCTCTCTGGGAAAATTCTACTCTAGGAGTCCTGGAATTAAGTTTGTATTCCATCATTATGTGTATGGTCCCAACTAAAAGAACCTCTTTCTTCTCCAGCCTCAGTTTATTTATCTGTAACATGAGGTGATAGAAGAATGCAGTGCATATTTTCAAATTTTATTCCCTTCTCTCTGAGAATCCTTCAGAAGGGTTCTTTCTTTTGAGAATTAAATCTGCACAGGACTCATTTGCCTAGGCTGTTCTCCTAGTATCAAAACCTTGAAAGCTGTACTTATGGAAACAGATACTGTACTTAAGATTCAAAAAAGCTGCCAAATAAAGCGGTGATGGGTACATAGCTCTTGGCAGTCAACCCGTGGTATAATTCACAAAAATTCTGGCACATCATAACAAAACTGAGAATAACTGGATTGAGGAAAAGAGAGATACTAAGAAAATCAAAGCACCACGGTATGTGCTGAGAATGGTAGGCAGCAAGCCCTTAATTGCTAGTTGGAGAGTGATATTTTAATACAGTAGATTAAATGGCAGAGAGAATAAGAAGAGGCTGTGAGGAAAGATAATTTCAGAAAACATTCCTGACATGAACATCATGTAATCTGTAAGTGACAAGTTACAGCCTGCTCAGTTGAGTGAAACCTAAGGGTTTTTCCTTCTGGAACATTCTTTCATTTCACAACAAAGAACCTAAGGATGCCAGTACCCAAGGATAAAAACTTGGACTTTTTATTGAAATCTTTCATGGAAGATTTTCTTTTTTAAGCTAGCTTTGCTTGTGATGAGAAGTAGAGATGGTTTTTTTTCTATCCTGGGAAGCTTTTTTGTTCTTTTGAAAGCATCTATTTTCCATTTACTGTCAAAATAATAGTCACACACAATAGTCAGTTATGTTCACCATGCAGAGACATAAGCTCAGGAGGAAACAAAAAGAAAGTGAATCTGAAATAATGACAATTTCAGCTTTTAAAATGATAATCTGGCCAGGCACTGGTGGCTCATGCCTGTAATCCTAGCTTCTCAGGAGGCTGAGATCTGAGGATTGTGGTTTAAAGCCAGCCCAGGCAGAAAAGTCCATGAGAGTCTTATCTCCAATTAACAACCCAACAGCCAGAAGTGGAGCTGTGGCTCAAGTGGCAGAGTGCTAGCCTTGAGCACAACAGCTCAGAGATAGCGCTCAAGCCCTGAGTTCAAGCCCTACTACTGACAAACAAACAAACAAATTAATTAATCTGTAAGCATTTTATACCATCAGGCAGGTGAAATGATCCACTAGCACACAGTGCCTGGTGCTATAGCTTACTAGGTGTCATTCCAGAAATAAGACGCCTCTTCTGGAGACCTGAATTACTGTCAGTGTCATCTAGAGGTTAGTTTCCCTTAACTTCAGAGATGCTTATAGGAACCAAGCAAGGAAAATCAGATTCTTGTTTTGTTTTGCCAGTCCTGGGGCTTGAACTCAGGACCTGGGCACTGTCCCTGGCTTCTTTTTGCTCAAGGCTAGCACTCTGCCACTTGAGCCACAGCACCACTTTCGGCTTTTTCTGTATATGTGGTGCTGAGGAATTGAACCCAGGGCTTCATGTACACGAGGTGAGCACTTTTACCACTAGGCCATATTCACAGTTCGAAAATCAGATTCTTTTTTTCTTTTTATTTTTTTTTGCCAGTCCTGGGCCTTGGACTCAGGGCCTGAGCACTGTCCCTGGCTTCTTTTTGCTCAAGGCTAGCACTCTGCCACTTGAGCCACAGCGCCACTTCTGGCCGTTTTCTGTATATGTGGTGCTGGGGAATCGAACCGAGGGCTTCATGTATACGAGGCAAGCGCTCTTGCCACTAGGCCATATCCCCAGCCCCGAAAATCAGATTCTTGAGAGGTAGATGTAGGCTCTCAAGTTGTCAGTGACAAAAGCTAAATCTCAGAGATAATACTAACCTGAGAAAATGCACCCATCAGAGAAAGCAGGGACAAAGATGTAAAACTGAGAAAGTGATCCTACAGTATTTGAGCCCTTAGTTCCAGTATTCTTCTGTCCCATCAACACAACCCTATCATGAAACAATAAAATCTTCCTTTTCCCTCAACTAGTTCAAGCTGGTTCCTGTCATAAGTCATTAAGAGTTTTGTCTTAAACTATTAATGTTTGAATGAAAAATTCCAATGTGAATTTCAATTCACATTTGAATGAATGACTAAAACATATGGCATGACTTGAGGTTTGGGAAAAGAAATCGGTCTCAATGTTATCATCTCCAATTCTCTATTTTAAAACATCACTGTACTCAAATTTAAATCATATTAATATGCTGCTCCATAAATTTAAGGAACCAGCTTCTTTTTTATGCTGGTGGCTGGGCTTGAGCTCAGAGTCTTTTCACTGCTTTCTTACAGTTGGTGCCCTACCACTTGGGTCACACCATTAGTCCAAATTTCTTGTTGGTCAATTGGAGATAGAGCCTATTTTTGCCAGTCCTGGGGCTTGAACTCAGGGCCTAAGCACTGTCCCTGTCGTCGTCTTCCTCTTCTTCTTCTTCTTCTTCTTCTTCTTCTTCTTCTTCTTCTTCTTCTTCTTCTTCTTCTTCTTCTTCTTCTTCTTCTTCTTCTTCTTCCTCTTCTCCTTCTTCTTCCTCTTCCTCTTCCTCTTCATCCTCCTCCTCCTCCTCCCCCTCCTCTTCTCCCTCCCCCTCCTCTTCTCCCTCCCCCTCCTCTTCCTCCTCCTTCTTTTTTTTTGCTCAAGCCTAGCACTCTACTACTTGGGCCACAGTGCCACTTCTGGCTTCTCCTATATATGTGATGCTGAGGAATCAAACCCACGGTTTCATGTATGTGAGGCAAGCACTTTTGCCACTAGGCCATATTCCCAGCCTGGAGATAGAGTATTATAAACTATTCTGCCCTGGCTGGTCTCAAACTGGGATCCTCAGATCTCAGCATCCTGAGAACCTAGGATTCTAGGCATGAGCCACTAACTCTCAGAGCTTAGCTCTGGCTTCGTTTTTAATAAAATACATTTGATTAGAATTGGAAAAACATTAATATGTAGAAAAACTCACACACGGACTTTCTAAATATTAAAACAATGTTCACATTGTTTCATGATACTTTTGTTTCAGATACATATATGTACACATGTATACATATGTGTGTATTACATATATTTTCCATAATTTATCTGAACTCAGGATGTACTCTATAATGGGAGGAATGGAGTTATTAATTACCATCACACATAGAGGATTTTGTTATGGTTTGAATAGGAATTGTCTCCTGCAGGCTTCTGTGTTGCATGTTTGGTCCCCAGCTGATTGCACTGTTTTGGAAGGTGGTGGAAATATTGGCAAGTGGGGCCTGGCTGGAGGAAGTAGGTCACTAGACATGTATCTTTGAAGGTTTTAAGTGCTTTCTGATCCTTTCCTCTGTCTGCTTCCTGTCTGCCATAAAGTGAATAGATTCTACCACATACTCCTGCCATGACACACTCCCTCACTACCGGCCCAGATATATGGAGACAATTGACCATAGACTGAACCCTGTGAGCTAAAATAAATTCTTCCTTTCTAAATTGTTCTCTTGGGTATTTTGTCAGAGAAAGGAGAAAAATGCAGGCAATTTATATAAATCACCTAATTTAATAAGTATATTCACATGAAACCTATTCAAAAAGAAGGAAAGAATGCAAACACTATTGGCATCTCTTTCAATAGTTATTATTTTGTAGATATGGGTCTTGGAATAACTTTCTAAGTGTACACCAGGTATGTCCTTTCAAACTTTATATAGCACAATCAAATAGGCAATAGGAGCTTCTTCATCATTAAAGAAAGTTAAAAAAAATGGGCATTTTCAGACCAAGAATGCCAATGTCTTCAAAAAAAATGCTGAACAGGGAATTTTAAATGAGAAATTAAGGCGGGCAGTAAATGAGACCCATCCTAGGGACTAGGATTGTTCTTTCTGCCCTTGGTGAACACACATACAATTTTTCAAATAGTAGCAAATGGCAGCTTTTGGTTTTACTGTGAATTTTTGAACAAATATTGGCTTAACGATCAGCACTGGGAATTTTCTAGTTTGTGAATCTGAGAACGGTAGTGTAAGCAGGTACATTTGCCTTTCAACTCATCAAATTACTAGATTGCTTTGGCCCAGTTCCATGAAATGCATTGAAAAGCAATTATATGCTGAAAAAGGAATTAATTTCCAAACCAAACAATTAAGATTCTATTTCACAATCCAGTGAGCCACTTGGCCTGGGTGTACTCACATGAAAAGCAACTAAAAGTTCTGGATGAAGATTTCAAATTTTACTTTGAGCTTATATAAACAAGCAAGGAATGATCAGAGGCCAAAAACCTCTGAAGAAATAGGATCTTGGACAGGGTGAATAGATATAGAAGTTCAACTTTCATTTTGAGGACAACTGCCCAAACTTGGCCTTAATTTCCATGGAGTAGGGAGATCTGAATTATAGAACAAAAAAACTCCAGGGACCAAAGTCTGAAGTCATAGAAAAGACCTCTCACCTAAATTTTTTTTATGTTCACACCCTATAATTTCAGTGTAGACTGAATTGGAAATAATCCATCTCTGGCATGGGAGCTACAGAGAAAATTTCTTTCCTTGTACCCTGGCACTGAGTGGAAGATAAAATAACCCTCCCCCAGGGAATTCATAACCATATTATCATAGCTATTATGATATCACTGAAATCCCATTAGTAATCATTAACACCACAATTATATTATGTCTCACCTATTCGTTTCAAAAAAGTTTTAAAATCCTTGTTGCATGGTGAGCTATGAAAGCACATATTGGTAGTACAAGTTGAAGTGCACATAACCTCTTTACTAAACTATGTAGGACCACTAAAGTAAGTTTAAAAAAAGCATGCACTATGAGCCCACTAGTGCACTCCTAGGTATTTGTTATGAAGAAATTCCTATATGTCGTTCCAAGGGAATGGACAAGTATTCTACTAACAGCACTCTTTGTAAGACCATAAAACTAGCAACCACCCGAATGCACATCAAGAGTAACTTGAATTAACTGTGGCACATGTACACAGTGGGGTCCTCTAGAGTAATGTGAATGTGGTTTGCTGAAACCACAACCACATGCAGCAATATGAACAAATTCCAAGGATCTTATGTAGAGTGAAGAAAAAAGCAAATTATAGAATACATTCAATATGAGACAACCTATGCAAAGGTCAAAAGCATGCAAAAGTAAATAATATCGTTTTAGAAATATAAACATATTCTGTAATACTATAAAGAAAATCAGAGAATTTAGGGTATTGGTTACCTCTGAGGAAACAAGGAAAAATATAGCATACATAGTAATATTTCTCTTTTTTTTCTGGTCCTGGAGCTTGAACTTAGAACCTGGACATTGTCCCTGAGTTGCTTTTTGCTCAAGGCTAGCAATCTACAGTTTGAACCACAGCACTATTTCTGGCTTTTTCTGAGTAGTTTATTGGAGATAAGAGTCTCACGGACTTTCCTGCCCAGGCTGGTTTCAAACCACGATCCTCAGAGCTCAGCCTCCTGAGTAGCTAGGATTATAGGCGTGAGCCACCAGCGCTTGGCTTTTGTAATGTTCTTATTGAACTAATAGGTAAGCACAATAATGTTTGTTATTTTTATCTTAATTATATTATACAAATATTCTGTTCTATTCAATATTTAATTTACAAAAAAAAACAAACTAGAGCAATTAATAAATCTTTGATGTAAAATTTGTTAAGTTTGTTTCTCATTTGTTTGCGATTATCAGACCTTGTTTATCCTAGTTCTTAAGAAGAACCACTTGGGCCTCCAAATAAAAGGCATATTTTGCCAATAAAATTAGAGGCCTAAATCTGGAAATGCTTTTGGAAGATCATTTAGTGCAGGAGCCAGCCCTGCACTGAGAGTGTCCCAATGAGTGTGACAGTTTGGAAACACAGCCATCCCAGGCTACTCTCAAGCTGTTGTCAATATTTTACCTCTTTAGAAAAGTTTAAATTCCTTCCTTAAAAATCAATCTAAAGTCTTTATTACTTTATATATGCTATTAAAAAAAAGAAGCCGGGCACTGGTGGCTCATGTTTGTACTCCTAGCTACTCAGGAGGCTGAGCTCTGAGGATTGTAGTTCAAAGCCAGCCTGGGCAGAAAAGTCCGTGAGATTCTTATCCAGAAGTGGCACTGTGGTTCAAGTGGGAGAGTGTTAGCCTTGAGCACAAAAAGGCTCAGGGACAGCACCAGTACCGGCAAAAAAAAAAAAAAAAAAGATACCAATTAGGAAAAGATGCTTGAAACTCCAGTTGTTTGCTTTATTTGAAGTTAGATTTCTAGATACAGTTAAACTACATCTCAGGGCCTTAAAGAATACAAAGAATGATAAGCACAATTACTCTTCATACTCAGTGAGATATAAGGGAAATCAAGGAACTGCCAAAAGTTCCAGATGGGCAATTTGCAGCCCAGTTAGGATATGGAGGATAGAAACTGTAGATTTTATTTTCTTCAATTTTATCCCCAGCTTATTTTGAGAACTTATTATTAACTAGAAAAATAGAAAGACATTTTTAGGATGGTGATAATTTGGAATCTGCACTGGTTCAAAAAAGAACAAATTAGGCCAAAGTAACACATTATTTTGATTTACTCAATAAAATGCCATTTCCTGTTTCCTCCAAAACTAAACACAGAACTACCTTATTGTCTAGCAATATCACTCTTGAGCATTTATCCAAAAGATTACAAGTCAGGATACAGTAGAAACTTGCACATCCGTGTTCGTTGCAGCACTAATCACCATAGCCAAGGTATGGAAATAGCCCAGATGCTCTTCAATGGACAAATAGATCAAGAAAATGTGATATATAAAATCTGTATCATGTATATAATGGGATTTTACTCATCTGTCAGGAAGAATAATATACCATTTGCAGAGAAATGGACGCATCTGGAATAAAGTATGATAAGTGAAGTAAGTCAGGCCTAGAGAGACAAAGAACACATGTTTTCTATCATATGTGGAAATACATATGTGGAAAATAAAATAAAATTAGATGTAAAATAAAAGGGAACCCCAATGGAAATAGGCTTATGAACAGATTACTTCTGGGAGAATTGGGAAAACTGCAGAAATGCAACCAAGAAAAACAGACAGAAGGTAAAGTTTTTCTCCGCTGGCTCTTGCTTCGGCTAAAGACTAACTCCAAGGAGTATAAATGTCCTCATCTTCCAGAACATCCCACTGTACAAGTCCACACAACACTCTGATGTGAGAATCTGTCCACTTTACCTGTAGGTAAATTCAGAGTGAGCTGAGGGAAGATAGCACAGCATAGCAACAATACTGTCTAGATAGGAAAACCATTGCCAAGTAGTAGTTGGCTTAAAACCTACAAGGAGGAATTAAATAGAGAAGGTAAATATTAAATCTTGCATTACTCTTTCCTTGTTCAGCAGCATGCCCAGCATCGGCAGACTTGCCGCAATGTTGCCTACATTGTGAAGCAGCAGGTAAAGCAATTTTTTATGCCAGTATTGGGGCTTGAGTTCAAAACCAAGGCACTGTCTCTTAGAGTTTTCACTGGAGACTAGCACCCTACTCTTGAGCCACAACATTCACTTCTGACTTTTTGCTGGCTCTGTTTATAAGAGTCCCATAGACTTTTCTACCTCAACTGACTTTGAACCATAATCCTCAGATCTCAGCAATTTGAGTATCTAAGATTACAAGCATGAGCCACCACCACCCATCTGGTAAAGGAATTTCTAAAAAGGAAAAAGCAACAATGGTTTGTAAGAGGACAGAGGCCAAACCATAGAAGTTCTGACTGTCCTGGCAGAATCAATAATATTGAATAACCAGGCTATTTAGGCCAAAACTTAACCAAGACTTACCCCAAACATAGCCCGAATATATACCTTAAGAAAGACACACTGGGGCTGGGAATATGGCCTAGTGATAAAGTGCTCACCTCCTATGCATGAAGCCCTGGTTTCGATTCCTCAGCACCACACATATAGACAAAGCCAGAAGTGGTGCTGTGGATCAAGTGGTAGAGTGCTAGGCTTGAGCAAAAAGAAACCAGGGACAGTGCTCAGGCCCTGAGTTCAAGCCCCAGGACTGGCAAAAAAAAAAAGAAGGACACATCAACAATGCTAGAACATACAAAAGGAAAAGCACAAAACATAAAAGCAGAATTTGCTGGGCACTGTGATGAGTACTTGTAATCCCAACTATTGAGAAGGCTGAGGCAGGAAGATTGTTTGAGCCCCAAGAGTTCAGGGTCAGTTTAGGCAACAAAGTAAGACACTGCCTCAGAAAAAAAACAAGATGATCAATATTGCTTCCCTAACACATAGCTTCCCTAACACATGCACAAGTAAACAAAAATGTAAAATGTTTATTGAATATTGAAGTACAAAGTACTTCATCTTGAATCTATAAAAAAGATATATAAGATTGAAGAAAATTGGAAGTAAGAGAAATAGATTCCCTCTGTTTCTGATATCCTAATGGCCATCGTTTGAATAAAACTCCAGTCCAGGGGAATTAATCTGTGTAATTTAAAAAGTGAAAAAGAAAGACAATGCCTAGTTATGTAGAACTGATTTTCTAAGACTCTAAGCCCATTTCGAGATATCATCCAAGCTTACTAAACCTGCTAATGTTCCCATGAAGCTAGAGGACTCTGGCAAGAGGCCAGCTGGGGACAAAGAGGAGCTCTAAGACACTTTCTGAGGCTAAAATTCTGTGGGTCTGCGAAAGCAATCTTTGGTAAGCGAGTAGTAAGCAGAAAGATGGAGAAAGGGATGACAAATGTCTTTTAAAAACATGACACAGCCAGGTCTAGTAGCTCACATCTGTAATCCCAGCTACTAAGGAGATGGAGAATAAGAGGATTGTGCTTTAAGGACCACCTGAGCAAAAGGCTATTGTGATCCCATCTCAATCAATAAACTGTATGTTTGTTGTTGAGTGTGTTTGTCATTCCAGCTACACGGGAGGTTATGAGAATTGAGGTCCAAGGTTAGCCTTGGGGAAAAATGTGAGAGCCTACCCAAGAGTAAAACACATAACACACACACACACACACACACACACACACGCACACAAATATACACGCACACAAATATACACACACAAACACACACGCAGTACAGCTCTGGCATGGCTCAAGTGGTAGAAAACCTGCTTGGCAGGTGCAATGCCCTAAGTTAAAACCCCAGTATATCACACACACATATACACACAAAAAAGGCAGAGAAATAATTTAAAAAAATAGTCTTAGGAGCGCACAAAAAAATCATTTCCTCATGCCAGAAGAAAAGGGAAGATCTATGGCTTTCAATCCATTGTTGGTTACAAAGCTGTGTTCCTGCCTTTTCCCTGGTATAATGGAAAGTTAGGAAAGAGGCACCTCCAAGAATATCAATTTCATATGTCTCAGAATCAATTCCAAAAGAGAAATCCAAGAGGTTTCCATGCTCTCCTTTAGAAAATGAGCTGCAGACTCTATGTCACATATGTTGTTGGAGGCTCAGAGCACAGACATGCAGATGTGCCCTGGCTTGTTAAATGCAATGACAGTAAATATTAAATAAGCAAGCACCCTGAGGTGTGGCCAAATCACTGTATGATTACCACTGTGTTTCCAGGCTTTGCAAGTGCCATATGATTCTAAAACACTATTCAGGCATCAGAAAAGAAAAATACCCAGGAGAAAAATAAAGGGGCTTTAGGAGGAAAATAAATCTTAAGATTGAAGAGAAAGATGCTTTGTTGCATAATATAGTGAATAAAAAAAGAACAGTAAATTGTAGGGCTCAAGCAGAAATTGGGTTGGGGTCACAAGCCACTCATTCCTTTTCCCCAAATTTTCCAACTGTGTCCACTACTGAAGTTATTGCACTTTTTTAAACAGCTTCTAGACACATTAATTTATTTTGCCAAACTGTGGATGGAATTCAGGACATTGCACATACTAATGCTCCACACTCTCATGCTTGATGATTGTGTGTGTGTGTGCGTGTGTGTGTGCGTGTGTGTGTGTGCGTGTGTGTGTGCGTGTGTGTGTGTACTGGTCATGGGGCTTGAACTTAGGCCCTAGGAGCTGTCCCTAACGTTTTTGCTCAAGGCTAGCACTCTACCACTTGAGCCACAGCCTTACTTCTGGTTTTCTGGGAGTTAATTAGACTCTCCTAAAGGCCCAGGCAACCTCCTGCTATCTGGTCCTCACACGGGCGGAGAGGTGTACCTTTACTTTGGCAAGGCTCTGAGAACCTCACACAGCCACACCAAACCCTGTATGCCCCAAGGTCTGGAAGTTCAGTGTGTCAGAGGCTGACGGGTCAGCCAAGGCTACAAAAACTAATCCTAGACCTTACCTCATTATTAAAGATATTTTAGATGAAAAAGATGATGAAGAAGAAGAGGGGGAGGGAGAGGAGGAGGAGGGAAAGGAATGGAGGGAGGGAGGGGAGGGAGGGAGGGAGGGAGGGAGGGAGGGAGGGAGGGAGGGAGGGAGGGAGGGAGGGAGGGAAGGCAGGCAGGCAGGCAGGCAAGCAGGAAAGGAAGAACTTTTCTGGCTCATGTAACTTCACAGGCGAATTCTACTAAAGGTTTTCTTTTATAAAAAAAAAAAAAAAAAAAAGAACTATGCCAGGTGCCGCTGACTCATACCTGTAATACTGGCTACTCAGGAAGCTGAGATCTGAGGATCTCAGTTCAAAGCCAGCTCGAAGAGGAAAGTCTATGAAACTCGTCATTTCCAATAAACTACTCAGAAAAGCCTGGAAGTTGCACTGTGGTTCAAGTGGTAAAGCACTAGCCTTGATCACAATGAAGCTCAGAGACAGCTCCCAGGCCCTGGGTTCAAGTCCAAGGACCAGAAAAATAAATAGGTAAATAAATAGGTAGGGAAAGAAAGAAAGAAAGAAAGAAAGAAAGAAAGAAAGAAAGAAAGAAAGAAAGAAGAAGAAAGAAAGAAAGAAAGAGGGAGGGAGGGAGGGAGGGAGGGAGGAAGGAAGGAAGGAAGGAAGGAAGGAAGGAAGGAAGGAAGGAAGGAAGGAAGGAAGGAAAGGAGAAAGAATGAAAGAGAGAGAGAAAGAAAGAAAGGAAGAAAGGAAGGAAGGAAGGAAGGAGGGAAGGAAGGAAGGAAGGAAGGAAGGAAGGAAGGAAGGGAGGGAGGGAGGGAGGGAGGGAGGGAGGGAGGGAGGAAGAAAGGAGAAAGAAAGAAAGAAAGAAAGAAAGAAAGAAAGAAAGAAAGAAAGAAAGAAAGAAGCAGAGAAAGAAACAAAGAAAATCAACCACACAAAAACATTGTTAAAAATGAAACTTCACTAATACCAATACTCCTCCAACTCTTCCTCAAAATAGAAACAGAGGGAGAAATCCCAAACTCATTCTACAAAGCTAATATTATCCAAACCAGGCAAAGACCCAACAAAAAAAAGAGAACTACAGACCAATATCACTAATGAACACAGACGCAAAGCTCCTCAACAAAATATTAACTAACAGGATCCAGAAACTGATAAAGAAAATTATACATCATGATCAAGTAGGCTTCATCCCACAGACACAAGAATGGTTCAACATCTGGCCTAGTGGCAAGAGTGCTTGCCTCTTATACATGAAGCCCTGGGTTCAATTCCCCAGCACCACATATACAGAAAATGGCCAGAAGTAGCACTGTGGCTCAAGTGGCAGAGTGCTAGCCTTGAGCAAAAAGAAGCCAGGGACAGTGCTCAGGCCCTGAGTTCAAGCCCCAGGACTGGCAAAAAAAAATCCATAAATTGATAAAAGTAATTCACCATATTAACAGACCTAAAACCAAGAACCATATCATCATCTCAGCCGATGCCCAAAAAGCCTTTGACAAAATACAACACCCATACATGTTAAAAGCCCTAGAGAGAACAGGAATAGAGGGAACACTCTTTAAAACAATAAAAGCCATATACAACAGACCAACTGCTAATATCATATTAAATGGGGAGAAACTAAAACCATTCCCCCTAAACTCAGGAACAAAACAAGGATGTCCCCTCTCCCCACTTCTTTTCAACATAGTGCTGGAACCCCTAGCCATAGCAATAAGGCAAGAGAAGTGTATCAAAGGGATCCACATTGGCAAAGAAGAAATCAAACTATCCCTATTCGCAGATGACATGATCTTATATCTGAAGGACCCAAAAAACTCAGTCCCCAAACTCCTACACCTAATAAACCATTTTGGCAAAGTAACAGGATACAAAATCAACCCCACAAAAGTCAGCAGCTTTTCTGTACACCAGCAATGTACAAGCAGAAAAGGAAATTATGGACATAATACCACTTACAATAGCTAAAAACAAAAAGAATAAATTACATAGGGATCAACATAACTAAAGATGTGAATGACCTATTTAATGAGAACTATAAAAATCTTAAAGGGAAATCAAAGAGGACACAAGGAGATGGAAAGACCTCCCATGCTCATGGGTAGGCAGAATCAATATAGTGAAAATAGCCATATTGCCCAAATTGTTATACAAATTCAATGCAATCCCCATCAAGATCTCAGCTACATTCTTCAATGAAATAGAGAAAGCAACCCATAAATTCATATGAAACAGCAAAAGACCTAGAATAGCCAAAGCAATTCTAGGCAAAAAAGCAGTGCAGGAGGTATCACAATACCAGACTTCAAGTTCTATTATAGAGCGATCATAACAAAAACAGCCTGGTATTGGTATAAAAACAGACCTGAAGACCAATGGAATAGAATAGAAGACCCAGAAATAAAGCCGCATTCTTACAGTCAGCTGATATTCAACAAAGGAGCTAAAGACATACAATGGAAAAAACAGAGCCTCTTCAACTACTGGTGCTGGGAAAACTGGGCAGCCATATGTAGAAAACTCAAAGTGGACCCAAGCCTATCACCATGCACCAAGATCAACCCAAAATGGATCAAGGACCTCAACATCAGACCTGAATCCTTGAAACTACTGAAGGACAGAGTAGGAAAGATGCTAGAACTTATAGGCACAGGAAGGAACTTCCTGAATATAGTCCCAGGGGCACAACAGATAGGGGAGAGTCTTGACAAATGGCACTACTATGAAATAAAAAGTTTCTGCACAGCTAAAGACATAACCACCAAACTAGAAAGACAGCCAACAATATGGGAAAGGATCATCACCAGCACAGCAACAGACAAAAGCCTAATATCTGTCATCTACAGAGAAATAAAAAAACTAACCCCCTCCAAGCCCAGTAAACCAATTATTAAATGGGCAAAGGAGCTAAAGAGAGACTTCACAGGAGAAGAGATAAAAATTGCAAAGAAACCTATGAGGAACTGTTCAACATCCCTGGCAGTAAAGGAAATGCAAATAAAAACAACCCTGAGATACCACCTCACTCCAGTTAGAATGGCCTATACTCTGAACTCAGGCAACAACAAATGCTGGAGGGGGTGCGGGGAAAGAGGAACCCTTCTCCATTTTTGGTGGGAGTGCAAATTAGTACAACTACTTTGGAGAACAGTATGGAGGTTCCTCAAAAAGCTCAACATAGACCTACCCTATGACTCAGCCATACCACTCCTAGGCATCTATCCTGAATAACAGGTCTCAGGATATCAAAAAGACATCTGCACATCCATGTTTATCACTGCACAATTCACAATAGCCAAAATATGGAATCAACCCAGATGCCCCACTACAGATGAATGGATCCCAAAAATGTGGTACCTATACACAATGGAATACTACATAGCAATTAGAAATGATAAAATATTGGTATTCGCAGGGAAATGGTCAGAACTTGAACAAATAATGTTGAGTGAGACAAACCTAGAACACAGAAAAAAAAGGGGGCATGATCTCCTTGATATATGACTGTTAGTGTCGGGGCAGGGTAGGGGGTGGGGGTGAGGACAGTAGAGACCACCAGGTCTGCAAAACAAAAAACTTCGTGTCAAATGGTATTTCCCACAGGTTTGGGTAAGCGACCTTACATTATGTATCTAAAACCAAACAACGACTAAACATAAAAAGGTCTAAAATAGACCTCTCAGTGGATCACAATAGCTCAAAAGCAATGTATGTATGATCATATAAGTTAAGGATAAGCAAACTCTATTGTTGACATTATATTTAAAGTTCTAGGTGAATTTCCTTTGGCGTATGCCATGTGGCTACTGTATATATTTTTGGTACACTGGGTATTGTATATATGCCTACCTGATCTAGGGAAGGGAAAGAAAAACGAGGGTGTAAGATATCACAAGAAATGTACATACTGCCCTACTATGTAACTGTACCCCTTTGCACAACACCTTGTCAACAAAATTTAATTAATAAATTTAAAAAAATCAAACTTCAGGGGCTGGGAATGTGGCCTAGTGTTATAGTGCTTGCCAAGTATGCATGAAGCCCTGGGTTTGATTCTTCAGCACCACATATATAGAAAAAGCCGGAAGTGGCGTTGTGGCTCAAGTGGTAGAGTGCTAGCTAGTCTCGAGCAAAAAGAAGCCAAGGACAGTGCTCAGGCCCTGAGTTCAAGCCCCAGGACTGACAAAAAAATAAAAACAAAATAAAACTTCACTACAATATCAATAGTGAACCCAAATTCAAAAATCCTCAACAAAACATTACCAGCTAAAATCCAGTAATACATAAAAAGAATAATATATACCAACACCAAAAGTATGTGCCTTGAGTATATAAGACTGGCTTAATATTTAAACCAACCAATGCAATCTACTAAATTAAAACTAAAGAAGAAAATTCTCACAATCATAGGAATTGATACAGAAAAAGCATTTAACCAAATTTTATATCCATTTTGAATTAGTAACACCTCACAAAAAACTGAAGAGAAATGAGAACTTCCTCACACTTATGAAAAGAATCTACAAAAGGCCTGCAATTAATGTTATAGTTCATAGTGAAAGACAGAGAGGCACTCTCCCTACTCATATTCAGCCCTGCACTGGTAGCCTGAGCCAGTGTGTTAAGACAATAAAAACAAAGTCATGAAAATTGCAAAGGAAGAAATATTGTTAAGACCCTATTTACAGATGTCATAATTTTCTTTTTTTTCTTTTTTTTCCCAAATTTTTATTATCAAACTGATGTACAGAGAGGTTACAGTTTCATACGTTAGGCATCGGATACTTTTCTTGTACTGTTTGTTACCTTGTCCCTCATACCCCCCTCCCTCTTCCCCCTTTCCCTTTCCCCCCATGAAGTGTTCAGTTCACTTACACCAAACAGTTTTGCAAGTATTGCTTTTGTAGTTGTTTGTCTTTTTTTACCCTGTGTCTCTCAATTTTGATATTCCCTTTCAATTTCCTAGTTCCAATACCAGTATACACGGTTTCCAATATACTCAGATAAGATTACAGAGATAGTGTAGATACAACCACAGGAAGGTGATACAAGAACATCATCAATAATAGAAGCTACAGATACACATGGGACATTGAAAGTAGTTACAACTGTGATATAACAATTGTTTCCATAACATGGAGTTCATTTCACTTAGCATCATCGTATGTGTTCATAAGGATATAGCTATTGGGCCTTGTGATGCTCTGCTATGACTTGCCTAAACCTGTACTAATTATTCCCTATAAGGGAGACCATACAGTCCATGTTTCTTTGGGTCTGGCTCACTTCACTTAGTATAATTTTTTCCAAGTCCTTCCATTTCCTTACAAATGGGGCAATGTCATTCTTTCTGATATAGGCATAAAATTCCATTGTGTATAAGTACCACATTTTCCTGATCCATTCGTCTACTGAGGGGCATCTGGGTTGGTTCCAGATTCTCGCTATGACAAATGGTGATGCGATGAACGTTGTTTTGCTGGTGGCATTACTGTGATTTTGTTTGTGGTCTTTTGGATAGATACCCAAAAGTGGGGCTGCTGGGTCATAGGGGAGTTCTATATTTAGCCTTCTGAGGAATCTCCATACTGCTTGCCAGAGTGGCTGAACCAGTTTACATTCCCACCAACAATGAAGTAGGGTTCCCTTTTGGCCACATCCCCTCCAACAACTGTTATTGTTAGTTTTCTTGATATATGACATTCTTACTGGGGTGAGATGGAATCTCAATGTTGTTTTGATTTCTTTTATGGCCAGTGATGTAGAGCACTTTTTCATATGTCTCTTGGCCATTCTCATTTCCTCATCAGAGAAGTCTCTTTGTAAGTCTTTAGCCCACTTGATGAGGGGGCTATTGGTTCTTTGTGGTTTTGTTGTGGAAGAAGGTAATTTTTTTAGTTCTGCATATATTTTAGATATGAGGCCTTTGTCAGTTGAATGGCCGGTAAAGATCTTCTCCCAGTCTGTGGGCTTTCTGTTTATCTTGCGAGCTATGTCCTTTGCCGTCCAGAAGCTCTGCAGTTTGATGCAGTCCCATTTGTCCAACCTTTCTTTGATTTGTAGCCTTTCTGGGTCTTTGTTAAGGAAGTTCCATCCTGTGCCAAGGAGCCCAAGTGTTTCTCCTACTCCTTCCTTTAGTGTTTTCAGGGTGTCTGTTTTGATTTTGAGGTCTTTAATCCATTTGGAATTGATTTTGGTGCAGGGTGCTATATAAGGATCTAGTTTTAGTTTGTTGCATGTGTTGAGCCAGTTTTGCCAGCACCATTTGTTAAAGAGGCTATCTTTCTTCCAGACTATTGTTTTAGCTCCTTTATCAAAGATTAAGTAGGCGTAGTTCTGTGGGTTCATTTCTGGGTCTTCAATTCTGTTCCATTGGTCTTCAGGCCTATTCTGGTGCCAATACCAAGCTGTTTTTATTACTATAGCTTTATAATACAGCTTGAAGTTGGGTATTGTAATTCCTCCAGCACTGTTCTTTCTGCTTAGAATTGTTTTTGCTATTCTAGGTCTTTTATTGTTCCATATGAATTTCTGGATTGCTTCCTCTATTTCATTAAAAAACGGTGTTGGGATATGAATGGATATTGCATTGAATTTGTAGATAGCCTTTGGCAATATTGCCATTTTGATTATATTAATCCTTCCAGTCCAGGAGCATGGGAGGTTTTTCCATTTCCTTAGTTCTGACTTAATTTCGTTTTTCAAGCTTTTAAAGTTCTCATCAAAGAGGTCTTTCACTTTTTTGGTTAAGGTTATTCCTAGGTATTTTATGTTTTGGGGGGCTATTGCAAAAGGAGTTGCTTTCCTGATTTCAGCCTCGGTCTTTGGGTCGTTAGCATAGAGAAAGGCCGTTGATTTTTGAAGGTTTATTTTATAGCCGGCAACTTTGCCAAAGATTTGGATCAGCTCTAGTAGCTTGGGGGTAGAGTCTATGGGGTTCTTTAGGTATAGGATCATGTCATCTGTGAAGAGAGAAAGTTTAACTTCATCTTTTCCTATGTGGATCCCCTTTATATTTTCTTCTTGCCTAATTGCTCTGGCTAGGAATTCTAGTACTATGTTGAAGAGCAGGGGAGAGAGTGGACATCCCTGCCTTGTTCCTGATTTTAAATGGATGGCTTTAGTTTTTCACCTTTTAGAGTTATGCTTGCTGTTGGTTTGTCATAAACTGCCTTGATTATATTCAGGAATGTTCCCTGGAATCCCAGTTTTTCCAGGGCTTTTAGCATAAATGGGTGCTGGATTTTATCGAACGCTTTTTCCGCATCCAGAGATAAAACCATGTGGTTCTTTACCTTGCTCCGGTTGATGTGGTGGATTACATTAATTGACTTGCATATATTAAACCAACTTTGCATCCCTGGGATGAATCCAGTTTGATCATGGTGTATGATTTTTTTGATGCAGATGTCATAATTTTCTATGTAAAAAATCCTGAGAAATGTACAAATGCCAACCAAGATTAACAGTACCACAAAATACAGTCAAAATACAAAATGATGTGATGAACCACTAGAAGGTTACACACACACACGCACATACAAATATATACACACACTTCTAGTAGTGCCAAAAAAATGAAATAATTATAAATTCAATAAGATGTGTATGAAACCTATACACTGAAAATTTCAAAATGCTGAGAGAAATAAACTTTAAATAAATAGTGATATTGTGTTCATTGGTTGGAAAATTTAAATAGTAAAGGTGTCAATTCTCCAACTAGTTGATAGATTTAAAATAGCTCCAATAAGAATCTAAGTAATGCCTTTTATAGATGTAGATAAATTGATTCTGAAATCTATAAGAACTTGGTGACAAAACATTTTGGAAAAAGAAGTGTAAAAATTGGAGGAATCACAATATCCAATTTTAAGACATCTATACAGAGCTATCATAACCAAGTTATTATCAATATTGGTGAAGAGATAGGCACATGGATTAATGGGTCAAAATACAGAATCCAGAAACAGATCTATCCAAAATTGTTCATTCATTTTTGTAAAAGTTAGCGATATAACACAGCATTTTATTACATATCAAATATACCTCAAGTATAAAGCTGTTTTAAAAATCCCTTGTGTGTCCTCATGATTTTTCATTCCAGGAATTTCAAGAATGTTAAATGCATAAAGAGGGGCCTTTGGGACTCATGGTAATGGAAAATTATTTGGGACACTGAAGCTATTCATCAACTTCATGTTCTAAATTTATTTTTTACAGGTTTTGTTTCTTACTCCTCACATAATTCATGTCTGTATTGTGTTCATCATTAAACTTAGCAATCATTTATAGAGGGAAAATAATGTAGTATAGAATGATACATTTTAGCCTTCAACATGCATTACAATTGTATTCGAAGAAAAAAATCAAGACCAAACTAAATTTCTTATGTATCAATAGTACCAAAGAACATGAAATCTTTCTGTTATGGGGACCAAATGATACAAGTTCCTTGAAATGAAAGAATACTTCGGGGCAAACCAGTAGGCAGATGGAAAATTTTTTAGGGAACCCCAACAATTCAGTTAACATGGGAAATCATGGTACGTCTACTTCAGCTTACAGTAAATGATCTGTCTCAAATTGTTAGTGGCCAGTGGTTACTGAACTGTCATGGCTAGCAATTTGTGGATGTGTGTCACAAAAAGTCCAGTAAAGGAAATAGAAAGTGAATAGCCCTCTGCTAAGATCTGAAACGTGTGTGCAAGTTCTTTTGAGGGAAATAATGACCATACTCTGTATTTTCATTGTTCATTATAAATCACTTCCCTGGGAGAACAGGAACATTTGTCTACAGTTTTGGCATATGGAAGAAGAAACTAGGTTGGTCAAGTTTGCCCAACTAGCAGGTACATAATGATGTTGAACATACTTCATGTATCACTTTTTAAAACTTTAAGTCAGGGACTAGAAAAATAAATAAACAGATAAATATAAAAGAATTGTTGCTTTAAAATTTGAGTCGCTTCTTTTCTTCTTCACTGAATTTAGAATTATTTCCAAATTTTGGATAAAAGTCCTTTATCAAATATGTCACTGGCAAATATTTTCTCCAATTTGTGGCTTGTCCTTTTATTCCTTTACCAGTTTGTCCTGAAGAACAAACTTTAAATTGGATGAAGTACAATGTACTATTCATACCTCTTTTTAAATTAATTAATTAATTAATTGCCAGTCCTGGGCCTTGGACTCGAGGCCTGAGCACTGTCCCTGGCTTCTCTTTGCTCAAGGCTAGCACTCTGCCACTTGAGCCACAGCGCCCCTTCTGGCCATTTTCTATATATGTGGTGCTGGGGAAACAAACCCAGGGCTTCATGAATAGGATGCAAGCACTGTTGCCATTAGGCCACGTTCCCAGCCCTTCACACCCCTTTTTTAAACCACACTTTAGGTGTCATATCTAAGCTTGTCAGATTTAAGTTCAAAAAGACTCTCATGTGTCACCAAGAAGTTTTATGTCAAGTATTAATGAATCACAACTGTAATCCTAGCTGTGTAGAAGGATGAAGCCTGAGGATTGTGGTTCAAAGCCAGCCCAAGCAAGAAAGTTCATAGGATTCTTATCTCCAATTAATCCCCCTCAAACTGGAAGTAGAGCTATGGCTCAAGTGGTAGAGCACTAGCCTTGAGCAGAAAAAAATCAGGGACAGCACCCAGGTCTTGAGTTCAAGCTCCAGGACTGGAACCAAAAATAAATAACCTTTATTCCTTTATTTTTATGTTTAGGTCTGTAATCTGTTTTGAGTTAACTTTCATTTAACATGTCTCTGCCTTTGATGAAAGGAAGAGAGAAAATATTTTCAAACGACAGATTTGATAAAGGACTTTTATCCACTTCTGTTATGGCTGGAGGAGGGATGGAAGTAGATGGTGCTAGTACTAGTAAGCACTGGGAAATAAATATTGTATATTTCCAGGGCTGCATATTGACTTAGTTCTGTAAACTTTCGGTGAACACAAGAGTACTGTATTTTTAGCGGACTAGCTTAATGCACTTGGTGTGTTAGTCATTACATTTTCACCACTGTGGCAAAATACCTGACAGGAAAAGTAAACTTTAAAAGATGAAAGATTTATTTTGGCTCATGGTTTCATATGGTTACTTGGCTCCATCACTATGGCAGACAGAGTGCCATAGCAGCAAGGGCTTTGTGGAGCAGAGCTTCGTGGCAATCAGGAGCACAGAGAGTTAGAAAGGAAGAATACAAGGACAAGATATAACCTCACTAGCCCACTTTCTCCAGTTAGGCCACTTCCCAGTTCTATCACTACCCAGTAATGCCATAAAATTGCAAATACACCAATGGATTCATCCAACCATGAAGTCAGAATCTTTATGATCCAACCACATTCACAAACCCTGACCTCTGAGCATTGTATCAGGGTCTAAGCTCTCAATACATTAGTGCTTGGGTTGATCTTTCATATTTGAACTGCATCTGGGCAATTAATCCAAATGCAACCAGAAAACTTCCTGGAAAGTTAACCTCATATCTCCAATGTGCATGACCCAAACTCATCCTGTAGTGGATTGCCTGCAAAGTTGACCACCATTAATTCCTCCCATGCAGTTCTATTCCAAACCATTAAGAATCAAAATCTTTCTACTACCACCACTAGCCCAGCCCTCAGTCTGAGACTACTTTGTGATTTGCTTAAACTGACAGAAAGTGTCAGAATGGTGCAGTGAAAGTTTGGCACTTATGCCTTAAGCACCCTGGGAGCTGTTGACCTGCATCTACTGGAAAGCTAGCTGAATGTAAAGATGAGTGATTACTAGGCAGATAGACCACATGGTGAGTGAGATACATAAGACCTAGACACTGGAAGACAGCAAAGAGGTAAACAGACAATCCTTTCCATACCAGATGTCTAGTTACTGCAGATGGCTGCAGTACTGACAAGTGAGTAGAACCATCGTGAATCCTGAAGCCCCAGATGAGCTGAGATAACACCATGGGGATCAGGAGTAAGCCACCTCCATTTGGCCCTGCCCCAGCTACACATCAGTCAGCAAATAAGAAGTTGTGGCTGGGCTGGGAATATGGCCTAGTGGCAAGAGTGCTTGCCTCCTATACATGAAGCCCTGGGTTCGATTCCCCAGCACCACATATGTAGAAAATGGCCAGAAGTGGCGCTGTGGCTCAAGTGGCAGAGTGCTAGCCTTGAGCAAAAAGAAGCCAGGGACAGTGCTCAGGCCCTGAGTCCAAGGCCCAAGACTGGCCAAAAAAAAAAAAAGAAGAAGAAGAAGAAGTTGTGGCTGATTTAAACCACAACGTTTGGGGAGTGGTTTCTGATAGGATGACAAGTAAACAATCTCTAAGTGTCCATCACAGAAGCCTCTGTTACAGTTACTTATCTACCATTCCTATTCAGCAGTAGAAAGAACTTAGGAATACCTGACTTAAAGTCCATTTTAGCCATTGTCTGGCTGAACTCTCCTCAAAGCAGTCCTTGAGATGGGGAAGAATTCATTTGGGAGGCAAGCTAAGTGATACATTTGAGAAGACAGAGAGAGAAGGAACTAAAGATACCAAGGGCACTACTTACTGGGCAACCTGTGTAGGTTATTGCTGCAAGAGACTGAAGTCTATTGCTGGACTAAGGGAGCTTTTCTTTTCTCTTGTATCTTTATGCAACTTTGTTCCCCATTCAAACTACTCATAAATGTCGGCTTTAACTTGATTTCTTCCAGAAAAAGAAAAGCCAGTGATGTGGGTGCCTGGTGAGAGTGATCCCCGCTGGACATGAGCTCCCACAACCAGCCAGCCTTGTTTCTCCAGCTACTTCCCCTGAGACAACTGCAATATTTAGTCAAGTTCTTCTCCCCAAAAGCCCACAAGGAATACTCTAGGCAGAGTAGATGGCACCCACAATCCCAAAGCACTCTGTCTTTAATTAGCATAGATGATGAAGACAGCATGTGGCTTGTGAAATTTTAATTGTGGTCATATTTGACAGAGCTAATAAAAAGAAATGATTTTTCCAATTTAGTTTCTTATTGTTTAATACTACAAAGAGCCAATGTTTGTCCCTGCCCATTGTGTGTAGAGCTGGGAGAGAAGAGAAATAGGAAAAAGACAAGCACCTAAATCTGACAGGGCCAGTTCAACACAGGGGACCTCCATGAATGCCAATTTCTGATCTCACTAAGAACCATTTCCAAAGCCCTGGAAGCTAACTGTTCCTATTCCACACCATTAGAAAAAGAAAGAAAGCAAACTACTCTTTAAGTGAAACCAGACAATGTGAAGGAAAGCAATTTGTGATGTGGCATATGGTACATATGGTACTATCCTCCACAGAGGTTACCTGGGACACACCAAAAATGCAAGAAACAAGGGGAAGCTTAAGCTAGGCCTTCAACAGGACCTCAGACCAAGGCACTGGTTGAGGCCATATAGGTTCCAAAAGCTACAGAGTATGGAAGAAGATGAGGGACACAGTGAGCTGGAGAAGAGCTTTCTCTTGGATCGTGTTCACATCTGGGGACATCAAATTGCCTCTGTTTCCTGGCAAATGAGATGATTACATTTCTTCACAAACCAAAAATTCACCCATCCAAATCAGATCCTGAGGCCTCATCTTCATTGAAACAAAAGCAAAGCAAGGTACACTTAAGTTATTAGCACCTTCACAATAGAATCTGTGACCATTTCAGAGTGTTTCTCAGTATGGGCACTAAGGGTGTTTTTTAGAGTGCAGATCTGCCCCACACTTCCAAAGCTGTTTATCAGTCATAGGCTGTGATCACGAAACACCAGTAGGGACCCTTCTCCATCATTGTGACTCCAAAGTCATCACTACCTATTTCCAAATGCTCTCTAGAAAATTAATAATCACATAGAAACTGAATCAGGATACACATTTCTTCAGTTTAAAAAAAGTATACATTACAGATGTTCATTATCTCATTGATGTCCTGTCCACACATACTATTTAGTACATTTTTTCCTTATCAGAGTAAACATACACAGTTAAGTGTATAAATCTTAAGTATAAAGAACTCAATCCATTTTAATATACAAAACCTCAGGCCAGATCAAGATACTGAAAATTTCTAGTACCAAAAACTTCCAGTACCCTAGAAGACTTCTTTGTGACCTCTCCCAGTTGCTAACACCCCCCTCAAGAAACAACACTGTCCTGATTTCTAATGTTAACTTTTTACATTACTGCTGAGCATCAGGAGACTAGAAGTGTCACATATAGTCTTCTGCACTTTGTTTATCCCACTTACCTTTACAGTGATGAGATTCACCTTGGTTATTGCATACATTATTTTGCACCTCTTTTAATTTTTTCTTATTTATTTGTTTGTACCTGTGCCAGGGCTTGAACTCAGGGCCTCCCATTCTTGCTCAACTTTCTTGCTTATGGTTGGCACTATAATACTTGAGCCACATCTCCAGTCCAGCATTTTGCCAATTAATTAGAAATGAAGTCTCACAGTTTTGCCCAAGCTGGCTTTGAACTACAATCCTCTAGCTAAGATTACAGTTGTGAGCCACCATTTTTACAGTTAGAAAAATAATCTCAACATTTATATCAATCTATTAAGACTGCTACTTTAGAAATTTTTTTAAAAAATGGAATCAGGAGGGAAATGAAGGGTGGGCCTGCTTTCAACTCCTTATTCCTCTGAAAAAATATGTTCACATTGAATTTATTGTTATATTTTTCATAAGCATTGTTAAGGTGTGTATCAGAGGAGAGTTGCAGCTTTCCTGCAACATTAAATGGTTCATTTTAAAGATGAGCTTAATTATTCAGACCGCAGGGCCAAGCAAGGTAGTAAGCCATGACTTACGAGTTCTATTTTTTTTCCCCAAAAAAATATCTAAGTGGTATTTGCCAGTTGTTTTATTTGCTTTCCCTGAAAAATCAAGGTCTGGATAGTTTGCTCACCCCTCACTCCCCTCTATTTTCTTCAGCAGCCAACCCACAGAAGAAGCAGAATAACTTAGTGGTTCCTCCCACGTCATCACAAGACTCAATGTCCCCAGGATTTTCAAACTAAGTGACAACACAGCAGTTACAGACAAAGAAAAGTGTTCACATGCAGGCCTAAGGCTCTGACACCTCTGGCCCTGAAAGAGAAAGGCAAAGAAGTCCTAAAGTGAGAGTGAGCTGAGCGCTAGGGAGCACAGAACAGCTGTCCTGTGCTGAGAGCCACTGCTTGGGAACAGATACAACCTCTAATCTGAGAGCCCGTAGAGGTTTTCCCAAGGAAAGGAGGATACTTGCTGATGATAGGATACCACCAAAAGCCATCTGGACTGTGCTGGCCTGGAAAGATGAAAATGGGATTTTGCTGAGAAAATTTTCAGAGAAGAAGAAAGTATTCTGAAAAGAAGAAACACACAGAAGAAGAGAGGAAAACATCCCAAGGGCTGTTCCCCAGTTTTATTCCGATTTTATTACACAAAAACACATTTTAAAAGAACATATGTTTGCAACAGCCTAGAGTTGGCTTTTGATTTGAGGAAACTTCCTCTAATCCAGTATGCACAGAAACTGCTTCAGGGAACAGATGTAAGACAGATGGGTCTACCCAAGATTGCCCGCCCCCAACCCTGTGCCTACAGTGGTTACTGCCACCAGTGAATTCCTCAATAAATTCATTGTCATGTTCTGAAATGGCAAGCCCTGAAATAAAAGATGCAGTTCTCATTAAAAACATCAAATATGAAAGTTTAGTCTAATGAGATGTTCTGAGAAAACAATTTGGAAATGTCTATACCAGTGATTCTTACACTTGAGAATGGATCAAAACAACTCAGAACATGTGTTAAAACACAGATTTTTGAGCTGAACTTCCCCTGCCCCAATTTTGAGTCACTAGGTTTAAGGTGGGTACCTGAGAGCCTATTTATCTAATAGGTAAATAGGCACTAGGTAAATAGGGAACCACACTTTGAGATTCTGTGATTCTCATTATTCCTCTCATTCCTGTCTCAGAGGATAACAGGATATATTAGCATATCAATGACCAGAGTAGTCATGTGATAAAGACACACTCTATCCCATGTCTCTGACCATTTTCTGTTCTTATAACCAAAGACCCAATACTAGGTGATGTATAAAGACAGGAGGTATATTTTGATTCTTGGTTCTGGAGGGTGGGATGCCCATGACAGGAAGGCGGCACCTCATGAGGGCCCCATGCTACTACTACAAGTTATGGTGAGGAGAAAGGCAAACAGATGTGGGCCAAGAGCCAAAATAAAAGAGGCAGCCTTGGGCTGGGAATATGGCCTAGTGGTAGAGCGCTCGCCTCGTATACATGAAGCCCTAGGTTCGATTCCCCAGCACCACATATATAGAAAACGTCCAGAAGTGGCGCTGTGGCTCAAGTGGCAGAGTGCTAGCCTTGAGCAAAAAGAAGCCAGGGACAGTGCTCAGGCCCTGAGCCCAAAGCCCAGGACTGGCAAAAAAAAAAAAAAAAAGAGGCAGCCTTGCTTTATAGCAACAGTAACCAATCCAGTCCTGTGAAAGCAAGAACTCACTGTCATGAAAAAGGCATTAATCCACCCTAGTGTCCTAACTAACTCTTAAAGGCCCTACTTCACAACACTACCACAGGGTCAATCAACTTTTAACATGAAGTTGAGAGGGGACAAATCCTGTTCAAACTATACCACCTAGCATTTCTCAGCATAAAAGCAATGCAATATGAGTTGTTTGGGAACATCTATGAACCTGTCTGGGAAGCAGTCCTTCAAGGAAGCAGATAGGATGTGATGACGAGCTGGGAGCTACATCCTATGGCTGGTTCTTAACAAGGCATCAGGGATGGAGGGACTAGAGCCTCCTGCCCAGAAATCCAAGTAGCATCAAGGAAATCTGTCAGCAGGTAGCAAAAGCCAGTCCATTTCCAGTTTGGAACAAGACACTGGGTCTTAGCCAAGGATTTGCAAGAATGACCTAGTTTCTAGAGAGCTTAAAATACCCAGAGCTTAGCCAGGGCAGTAGTGTATATCTAGGATCCTAGTAGTCAGGAGGCTAAGAGAGGAAGATTATGAGTTTGAGGCAAGCCTGGGCTACATTGTGACCTCAAGGATGGCCTGAGCTACGTAGATAGTTCTGAATGAAAAGACCAAACAAAAAAATCCATCGGCAACAAACAGTACAAGAAATGTATCCAATGCCCAACGTATGATACTGTAACCTCTCTGTACATCAGTTTGATAATAAAAATTTGAGGAAAAAAAAATCCATCGGTTAAGAGCCTCAAACCTACAGGAGACACTCAATTGTATGTCAGATAAATTAACAATGTTGTATACAATGTTAGTTACAGCGTGCTGGCCTAGATCACCAACTGGAGTGCTGAGCTCAGTGTCATAATGAGGAAGAAGCATTTACAAACACCTAGGCTCCTATTAAAAGCTAGGATCTGATTTCATAGGTCTGAGGTGGTTTCAAAACTCAGCATGTCTATAAAGCTCACAAGTGAGGCTAGGTTTCAAATGACATTTTCAGTAGTATGGTCTTTGATTAGAGATTGTCAAACATTATCGGTAAAGAAAATTTTTTTTTTTGCTTCACGAGTCATGCGATCTCTGTCACAAATTCTATTCTTATGTCACCAAGTAGCCATAGACAATAATCTAGTAAATGAACACAGCTGTGTTCCAATGGCAAGAAAATTTGAAGTGTACATAATTTTCATAAAGCACAAAATAGTCTTCTTCTTTTGATTTGTTTAATCACTTAAACATTTAAAAACTCTTTATTAACCCAACTAGGCATATGAAAAAAAACAAACAATAAGCCGAATATGCCCTGTGTGGACCACCCTAGACTCCTGTTCCCCACCCCAGACCTACCAAATCCATAAAGAAAGGACATTATTTCACCAGACTTCCTAGATAATCCTAATTTAGCCTGCTCAAATGCCATTGCTGGGTGTAGATCAACATACCTCTCCAAATACCCTAAAAGGCAAGAGTCCTTAACAGTTCAATCTAGCTGTTTTTCTCAATTTGGGTGTACTCTCCTGATCTCTCCATTCCTTTCAATCAACTTCCAAGAAGTCACCCCTTGCCTAACCCCCTCTAATAGGAAGTATGGCATCCCTGTGTAATTAAGGACTGATCATTTCCAGTGATTCTCTCCTGACACTCAGCTTTTGGACAGTCCTGTATGAAAAGCACAGAAACTCTGATCTCTACTTTTCCTAATTAGCTGAAGTTACTAACAGTTGCTGAGAAAAGCTATGCAAGGCCCTTGTTCCCCACCAATGTGAAGATGTGCTTTTGGGCTGCTCTCAGGTTAGGACAGGCAGGAACTGCACCAGGCAGGAATACTGAAAAGGAGATGAAGTCAAGGGTGCCTGAAGGGTTGGGTTTCATTTTCAGTTAGGGATGGGAGTAGAAACCCAAATGCTGCACATGCTTATCTCAGGAATGTTGGGGACTTAGAAAAGGAAGTCCAGCAGATTGAGTGATGGACACAAAGCCAACAGGAAAGGGAGAGGAAAGGAAGTAAGCCATTGTGTGGCAGTTATAAACAGACCAACCACTAGCCTTGGCAAAGGGATCAACTGGGTCATCAAACTAGTCATTCTCGAATTTCTAAGAACCAGCAAGATCTTGTTAGAATGCAGATGCTGATTCTGTAAGCCTTGGGTGGGGCCTGAGCTTCTACTTTTCTGACTTGGTTCCAGGTGACCAAAGTGTACAAACATCCTGCTGACAAGTATTCACAGCTTGTTGTTTTGTTTTCCTTTTAAAGTCACAGGCTAGAAAAGAATTCCTGGTTCATAGCTCAGTTCCTTTGGGGGCTGAGCCCTGCATATATAGCTGTTAGGGGAATTTCCTATAGCACTAAGTATAGTTGCTATCATACCCATCAAAAGAGCAAGTGAGCTCTCAACTCCAACCTCTCTCCATTGTCTTGAGTCCTGAGCCACCTCTATCTGTTTTCCAAATATCCCAAAGTCAACTTCCTGACCAAGTCCTGTGCCTTTGGAACCACATGTTTTCAGACAGGGCATCCTTTTCTAATTTTCCCCAAGGTGCATTGTGGTCCTACAGCCAGCTGTAAGAGGATATAGACACCAAATGGCTGACTCTTGCCAGCATCCTGCAAAGGTCTGTTGGCAGAAAGGATACTTCTTCATCACTCACCCCTTGAGTGGAAGCTGCTAAGAATCTGGGATAAAATAATACCACTAATATTTTTTTTTAAAGATGATCCTAGCTACTCAGGAGGCTGTACTAAGCCGGGAATAATGGCACACATCTAGAGTCTCAGAACTCAGGAGGCTGAGGTAGAAGGATCATGAGTTCAATGTCAGCTTGAGTTGCATAATGAGATCCTACCTCAAAATAAAAAAGGAAAGTGTAGTATAGAATGGAATATTATTTGATCACAAGTATCAAATACTGATACATATTACAACATGGGTGAATCTTGAAAACATTATTCTAAGTAAAAGAAGCTAGACACAAAAGGAGAAGTTTTGTATGACTGTATGTATAGGGAATACTAAGAATAGGCAAACCTATGAAGACCAAAGATAGAGTAGTAGTTGCTAAGGACAAGAATGTGAAAGACTGCATAGTGATGGTTAAGGTGCAGAGGGTCTCTTTAAGGGGCAATTAAAATGTTCTAAATTGATTGTGGTGATAGATCCATAGCTCAGGGGATATACTAAAATCACTGAACTATACCATTTAAGTGGGTGAATTGCAAGGTATGTAAATTATATCTCAATAAAACTATTAAAATGTCATCACAAATCAGGTGTGAAACTTAAAACAAAATAGCACAGAGTCAAAGATTTTCAAGCTCTGAGGTCCTAAAGGGAGTAAAAAGACTTGGCCTTGGGGCAGCAACTTCTCATAATCACTGAGAAACATCTAAGCAACCCCAGGCATAAGATTCTGAACGAGGGGCTGGGAATATGGCCTAGTGGCAAAAGTGCTTGCTTGCCTTGTATGCATGAAGCCCTGGGTTCGATTCCCCAGCACCACATACATAGGAAACAGCCAGAAGTGGCGCTGTGGCTCAAGTGGCAGAGTGCTAGCTTTGAGCAAAAAGAAGCCATGGACAGTGCTCAGGCCCTGAGTCCAAGCTCCAGGACTGGCAAAAAAAAAAAAAAAGATTCTGAAAAAGTAGCCAAGTGTCCCTATAAATAACTATGGTGAGCTAAACACCCTAGACAGGTGCTCACTGCTATAGTGTAATTTGTTCTTGCTTGCCTAGTCCTGGCCTAGCAAGGTGCCTCACATGTAAGGCCATTCACAATTTGAATTCACATACTGACATTTGGGAGCAAAGGGAATTCACTGAGCTGGAATACCAGTTCTGTTCCTAACTCCCTATGGGATCCCAAAACTGGCTGCAACTGGCCACGCTTCAGAGGCTCCTCCCTAAAATACAAGAAGAATCACTGTCTCTGACATAGGCACCTTTTCAGCCTAAGATTCTACAGTTCCTTGAATTAGGCAGCCCACACAGGGCAACCTGGTATACATGAGAGAAATTCTGCAGGAATCTATATAGCTATTCCCCCTGAGGGTCAGGTCTGAGCAGAAGCATTTCCAGGCAGATGTCATTATCTCTATCTAAAGAGCCTTCCATCAGCTATGTTCTTTGCTGGGTCATGAAGATACAAAAATGAATAGGCCCCTACAACCTGCTCACATGGCTGGAGGCATTTTATCTATGGTGAAACAATGTGATTTTATCTTTTGAAAAGTTGAGGAAAATCTAAA
This sequence comes from Perognathus longimembris pacificus, assembly GCF_023159225.1. Lineage (NCBI taxonomy): Eukaryota > Metazoa > Chordata > Mammalia > Rodentia > Heteromyidae > Perognathus > Perognathus longimembris. The sequence continues at coordinate 88,024,851 of NC_063188.1, read as the reverse complement.
TGGAAACAATTTCAACACCGGATGTTGAAAGGAACTGGAGGTTTGCTCTGACAAATGTTGAGTCAGTGGCAACATGTCTGTCATAGTAGCCACTCTGGGAGTAGACTTTCAGGAGGTGGGGGAACGACATGACTATACTACCACTTCCCCACCATCCCACAATGAGCCCACAAAACCTTGGCTCCGTTCTTTCCCCATGCCCCTGAGTTAACTAGTGTTTTTGAATGTTTTTAGATGCTTGGAAGCTGGAGGATCACAGTAAGTAGTAGGCCAGGTTCAACCACTAGAGAATATCAGGGCACAACTGTCATTGAGCCACAACTGGATAGACATAAAAAGCTAAGAATAACTGTGGAAACAAGTTACTGGTACATGCTACCCATCACACTATAGGTCACTGACTGTAAGCAGGACAGAAAAAAAATTACGGCAGTGATATTTGAAGACCAAGCAGGAAATCTGCCCTCCATTTCTGGTAGATTCTGCCTGAGTATTACTCATAAAAATGTTTTAAAACCAATCTATGCAATTTACAACCCCAAATCTCTGGGACAATCCAAGCCATTATGCCCAAATCTATTTATCTTGTCCCTGGAGAACCATGCAGAAAGAGCCTTCCAGGATGAGCTACAGATTATGGGTATGTGAATCATTGTGTTCAAGAATATGTGCTCCAGAAGTTTTTGAGGCCAAAGTGTGCCATGAGCCTACAAAATCCAGGTGCAACTAATTATCATTTGGAAAAACCTGGGAGTTTAGCCATACTATCAATGACTTTTTCCTTGTGCAATCATGATGGGAAAAGCATATCCCAAAGGACTCCCTGGAGTTTGTAAATCTCTTAGAATAGTGTCCTGGAGTGATTTGATCTCCAGTTGAGTCTTGCCAGTTAACTATGCCCTAATTTGTTGCCTGTCCAATTGGCTCTTTTGTTCAAGGTACTATAAATTTTCACTGACACTTTGCTGTCTCCCATTCTTTTTCCTTTGAGAAGTACTATTTGATATATTCTGGTTAAATCTTACATGGATGTTTGAAATAAAATGGTTTGATTCTCTGTCACAATTACTGCAATCAATCCACAAATACTGACTCAAGATGCTCTCCCAGGTTCCAAACATTGTTCTAAGTAAGGGTAAAATAAGTTTCCAGTCTGGACCTGAAGGCACTCACAATTTAGTTATATCTGTTTTATTTAGTATTTCAATTTTTTTTAATTTTACTTTTTTGGGAGGGCTGAGGTTTGAACCCAAGGCCTCATATATGCTAAGCACGCATTTTAACATAGAGCTTCACCCCAACCTAGTGTTGTTTTGTAAATGAGAAGAACTGGAAACTACATCTGGCTACAACTATAGAGGCCACCTACTTACTGGTTCAATTAAAGTAACCTTGCTTTCATTTTAGATTCTATTTGCTTTTTGTGCCTATTAACTGTGGATTGTCCTCGCAGAATTCATAAAGATTTCTAATAAGCAGACATTTTTTAAAATTATGATAAGTCCTTCTTTCTGTAACCAAAGAATATCTACATCATGTTTTGTTTCCAATTCCAAACCTTGCCTATATTGCAAGCAAATAAGCACGTTCATCATTTATGTCCACTTCAAAAAGTTGAGTCTCAGCAGGGCGCTGGTGGCTCACACCTGTAATCTTACCTACTCAGGAGACTGAGGTCTGAAGATTGAGTTTTGAAGCCAATCAGAGCAGGAAAGTACCTGAGACTTTTTTCTTCAATTAAACAGAAAAGGAGCCAGAAGTGGAGCTGTGATAGAGCACCAGATTCGAGTGAAAAAAATTCAGGGACAGCATTCAGGCCCTGAATCCAAACTCCAGGACTGGCAAAAAAATACCCAACACCATAAAAAACTGCCTATAAATCTCTACCATCCAGGTTTCATTAGAGAAAGCAGAAACAGACTAAATTCAGAACTAATTTCAGAACTAAATTCAAGTTTCCTAGAGTAAGAGCAGGCTTAAAATACCATCCCCTCCCAAAAGAAATGGCCCAGAAAACTAGCAGTCAAGAAAGCATACAATGGCCAACTACAGGACTGGCTTGAGAATCTCCCTAAAACTGGAACTTCACAGAGGTGATTATTCATATTGCTATTTTGGAAGTGAATTTTAACCCAAATATTAATCATTACTTGGCTGCTAAAAATGTTATAATATGCTATAGCTTGGCAAAAGTAAACCTTCTTCTGTTTAAACTCTCTTCACTTTCAATTACCAGTTTTAGTTGTGTTCGCTGAAAGGGGAATTGATGTAGCATACATATTTGCGTTTACTAAGGAAACCATTCAACTACTTTGGAAGGACCCAGAGCAAAGTGGCCAACAAAAATAATAAATGCAAACTCCAGCTTGTGGCTGCACTCAAGTCTCTCATCTTACAGCCCCCAACAGAGGTTATTGCTTAAACAGAGAGTGCTCGTGGATTTAAAAGGAGCCTCTGTAGCAAGTAAACCATGTATGTATGTATGTATGTATGTATGTATGTATGTATGTATGTATGTATGTAGATTCAGGGTGACACAAAGACCTGTTTACCTATGCACATTTCTTTCAGGTCTTTTCCTGTCTAATTGCCCATCATCAGAGTGGCAAGGGCAGTTAATTCATTAAGCACAAATACCCATTTAGCAGCAAGTTACACTACTAGGCACCGTGGGAAATACAAACAAGGGTAAGACAAAGCACAGTCCCTGCTTTGAAGAGCTCAGAATCTAGAAGAGGAAAACCCATAAATCATTATAATGTATGGTATGCATGATAAAGACTACCAGAAAGCCACAAAGAACTATGAATGTTCAAAAGAAGGCAGAAACCCTCTTTGTCAAAGATCAAGGAAACGTTTCAGAGGCTGGGGTATAACTCAGTAGTAGTGCCTGCACAAGGCCGTGAGTTCAATCTCCAGCACTGCATTAAAAAAAACATGAGATGTTGCCAGACAGTGGGTGCAATATGTGCAGACAAATGGCTGGGGAAAACATTCTTGATGCATAGAATAGAAACTATCAGGAAGAGAGAAAACATAACTGAAGTTCTATAGGGACAGGTAATCTATTTGGAGTAGATTTTAGAAAATTAGGAAAGAGACTTGAAAACTAACCTACAAGCGAACTAACTATATAGCCTCCTAAAGCAACTTTCTACTTGAGCGCAGACAGGGAGCTGCTACTCCAAGTTTCTGAGTAGAGAGAGTAATGTGATCAAAGTAGATGCTAATGAGCTGGTGGCTCATTCCTGTAATTCTAGCTATTAAGGAGGATGAGATCTGAGGATCGTGCTTCCAAGTCAGCCCATGCAGGAAAGTCCTTGAGATTCTTATCTCCAGTTAGCCACAAAAAATGGCAGAAGTGGCGCTGTTCAAGTGGTAGAACACTGTCATAGAGCAAAAAGTAAATTCAAAAAGCTCAAGGACAATGTGCAGGCCCTGAGTTCAAGCCTCAGTACTGGCACAAAAAATGGTGCTAACATAATGTACTTAAAGAAATAGCAATTGTCTAGAGAAAGGAGAATGAGTTAGCCCCAGGTATACCAAATATGACAATGTTACTGCAAAAATCTTAATGCGAAGGGCTGGGCTTTGATTGTGGTGTGAGGTGGTGAGGAAGTGGGAAGGCTTGAATTTCAGGCTTTAATGGTGGTTTTGGTGTCTAGTTCAGCTCACAAAGGTGTGAAATGACTAGTAGTATACTGCACTGAGAATGTTATCAATAAATACAATGCCAGACTTTCCCCGGGATATCTCTGTTTTATTGCAGAGTAATTTTGTCAGCTGATTACATGCTTTAAAACCAAATTGAAATTTCTAGCCTGCTCAAAATGAGAATTTAATTGTATAGCTTGAGCCAGGTGTTCTGCTCCTAACACTTATCGCTCCGTGTGGCATTTCAGAACACTGCTTTGGGTGCTGTGCTTTCGTTTGGCTTTCAGCAAACCTCTCTTTGCTTTCCCCATGGATGAAAAGCCATAGTTTTCTCCAGATCTAGGAAGATTCATAGATCCTTTCTTAGTGACCACAACATTCAACTTAATTTGCAAAAGGAGGTGAAATGAACTTTGAAAATCTCAGCTGTAAAGACTCTTTTCAGAGTTCTTTGAGAAATGGAACCAATCAGAACTCCCATCTCTTACAAGCATACAAACACAATCAAGCACAGACAATTTTACTAGGAGCTCTCCATACACTTCATGTGCATTTGTGGAGACATAGCATCTTTGTTAGGCTGAAGAGAGTAAATTAGAAGGCCAGAAAAGCTGCATCAAAGTCAAAGAGGGAAGAACTCCAGAGACCTTCTGGGGTGGGAATGGGAATGATTTATTCTAGCTCTGACAGATTCACTTATAAAAGCAAAGATAGTTATATAATCTGAGGGCTGATGGGGCCCTAGGTCTTTGCCTCCTTTCAGAAGTTCTAGATTCAAGGTTTCTTACTTTCTCCTTTACTGGAGACCTGATGTCCACTTACTAAGAGAGTGCCTCCAAAACAATATTTAAAATCTAACACCATATATTTAGAGTAAACTCAGCTGATGTAATATGCCTCTAGACTCACAGGTCCAGAAAGTTTCCACTTCCTAGCCTTCCAGAATCTCTGGCTTGGACTGAAATCCCCTCCTGTGCTTTTGACAGCCCCAATAGAACTCATTTCCCAAGATGTTTGACTGAAATGTGCAAGGAGAGGGCAGAGAGGCTGTTTCTCGAGCTTCTCCAGTTGTGTTTAGCCTCTCTATGGTCTGAACAGTGCCAGAGGGCAGGACTGGACATTAGTGGACACTTGATGGGAAGAGGAACATGGTGGCTCCAAGCTTGACCAGGTGAGGAGAGGAGAGATGATTCTACAGGCTGTTAGAAGGAGCCAGGAAAGCCATTAGTGGGTCTCAAAACAAGATGAGTAATGAATGCCCAAACTGGCAAATCTGTGACCCTGTGGGTGTCTGGGCCCTGACAGCAAACTATACTATATAAGGACATAAGTTGGGAAAAAGGAGTATAGGGGGATGTGTAAAGCAAGAGAAGAATACAAGATCTGATGGAAAAGAAGCTCTTGCCTGAGAATGACTCAACTAGAAGTTGGGGTACCAGAGCTGCTCACCTTTCTCTTCTCTAAAGCTACTTCCTGAGCCCTTGAAGGCACTTTCCCATTACATTCATTTTGATGAGATTCCTAATCAAGGAGTGTGGGAATGAGAGTACTAACATAACCCAAGAATAGCAGATTCCCATGCCAAGCACTGAGGATGAAGTCTCCATTCCACTTTGCCCTGAACCAATTCCTACAAAACAGCTTCAAGCTCATATGCATCAGCTCAACACACAAATTTGTTTATTCATTTACACCTTCTGATTCATTCATTCATTCGTTCACTTGGGAATGGGCAGAGGATTCTCATTAACCCTCCCTACATGTTACAAGCACGACATCTATAAAACCCTCATCTTGCTATCTGAATTTGGAAAATTCTCAGCTTTCAAATAACCACAGTGTCAAGGAATGCAAAAACAAATTGTGCGTGCCCTATAGCTCATGTCATTTACTTTCCCATTGACATTAAATTAAAATATATGCATCGTTTCCCTCTTATTACCAAGGCCATAGGTGATGCATGGAATCTTGCCCTGCTCCTCTTTACAAGTTCACTGCTAACCTGACTTAGGTGTGAGAGAGTTAGCTGGAGCTTTACGAGGAGTATTTCCAAGGACAGTTCTGCCCACATCCGGAGATCCCATTAAATACCAGGATTCCCATAGAGGCTGGAAAGCACCCCCTCTGGCAACAGGAAGCCCTACCCCTTACCCAACACAGCACGTGCTCCTCTCCCTATTTCCCTGGGGCTAATCAAGTGCATGCCACAGGTCACCACTCTCAGCAGGCACCCCTCTTGTAGAAAAGCTGATTTTCTCAGGATCTACAGAAGAGGGGTTAGCCCATGTGGGACAAACTCTGCCTGTGCAATTTACAAAAGTCGCTGTACCCTGGCTCCGTGGCCAGCGGCGACAGTGGTGTCATGGGACCTCAAATGGGACAGGATCTCTTCTAGAACAAGCTGTCAGATCCAGAAACCCAAGTATGATCGGCGGAGGGAGACTCAAAATGCCGGGTGACAAGAAAGTGGCAAACTAGCATGCAGCAAAACTTTGTTCTGCATAGTTTCTAGTGCCAATGAGAGTTTGATTCGCATCTTGGAACCCCAGGCACAGAGGGTGCTTGGGCTCCTGGCTCCAGGAGAACGCCCTGCGCCTGGTGATGGGACAGCCAGCTCCCTTTCACGTGCCCAGGTGCGAGCCCCCTGCGTGTTGCCCACTCTGGGAGTGGGGTTGGATGGGGAGGAACTTGACCACCAAAGATGAGCACAGAGTAAACAAAGGGCGTCCCCCTCGCCTCCTTCAGTTAGGAGCAAAGGATTCCTGAGCAGCTCTGGGGCTCCTGGTGGGGGGGGGGGGGGGAGGAGAAAGCTCCTCCTCTGGTTCCTACCTGGGAAGCCGCGGCTAGGTGGGACGCATAGCAGCAGCAGCAGCAGCAGCAGCTGCAGCGCGGGCGGGAGCGGCAGCGCGGGCCTGAGAACCGGGCTCCCCATGACGAGCTGGCGCTTCACTGGGCTCAGCAGCGCTGCGGTGCTTCCAAGCGGCGGGAGGAGACCGAAGAGACCCAGGGGCTGCGCCGTGGCTGGCTGCCGGGCGAAAGTTGGCTGGGAAACTCCTCCTCTCTCCTCTTTTCTTCCCTCCCTACAGCCTGGGCCTGCCCTCCTTCCTCCGCCTTCCCGGAGCGACACCACGCGGTTTGGGGTTCCCACTCAGCCACCTACCCACCCCGTTTTTAAACCACAGATTCTGGAAATGAGTCAGAAAACACCAGGGATGCATTCCATCCATCAAGCCAAAATATCCAGGAATATCTTTGCCCTATCTATCTGTGTGACCCACTCATGCATGATACATGAGTGGCTCTACCACCTAGTAGATCTTGGGTCCCTAGAACGATGCTGACTATCTTTGCAGCAAACGGGGTGAGTTTCATAAACTAGAGACTCAGAGTGACTCAATGCAGCTAGAGATCAGGGTCCCCTAGTGACCCTGTCTAGTTTGCCCCTCATGACCCTGTCTCAACTTCGCTATTTTATTATGTTTACTTTACCAAGAAGAAACTGATTCGTGGAAGTCTGCCCAAATTCTCCTTGATGTGGGCAGACTTGGAAGGGGAAATTCTAAGTGCGGTTCCTCAGGTAGCAAAGCCCATACTACATGGGTTTTGTTTGTCTTTTACAAAGAAATGAATGGAGAGCTGGACAGAGTACACGTGCTGTGCTGTGGTTGAGGATGAACCTTAAGGTACTTATTCCAGGATTACCTAATGACAAAGCACGAAGCACACAGAGTTCCTTGTCTCACTCAAAACCTCAGGGATTCAGCTGGAGTCTTCTGCAGCCAGATCCCACCATCTCCTGACTTGTTCTCAGCAACCCCAAGGAGAGGCGGACCAGCCCAGAGCCTCCACCCTGTGGCCTGGCATAGCTGGCTCCTGGCATTGAAGTAGGGTTTCTAGGTTGCCCCTAGGATGAATCTGGTTTCTTTCAGGCATTGGAGAAAGCCTCTCATAGTTTGGATTTGGTTTTAGTAAACCCAGAAGGTGATTCTGTGTTCCTCTGCTGTAGAGGTAGGGTGAGGTGGAGGAATCTTAGCAAATTCCAGTTGGAGCGGTTGCAGTAGACAGTGGAAGAGGAAGGAAAAACCTAGCCATCACTGTACTTGCACACAAGTTACACCGCTAGGCTAAGGCCCTTGGGAGAGTTCACCCAGCAGACTTTGAACTTGTTTGTCTAGAAGCAGTGCCTTTTCTAATCCTCACAAAAACCCTAGGCATGAAATTCCATCTTCCTACCTCCAGTACTCAGAGGAATTTCTTTCCATTTCCTGAGGGTGCTCTCTCTGCTGCTACTTACGAAACCAATCAGCCTTTTCGAATGTCTTAGTCTCAAGAAAATAGGGTACTCAGGCTCTTCTGTGGCCTCTATCAGACCAGAGTTGTTTTCAATCCTGTCCACACACAGAAGAAGCCCCAGAAGAAAGCTTCTATTCAAATTATACCCAAGACCAATGAAGTCAGAATCCTTAGGGGTGTGACCTAGGCATTAGCCAAGTGCACATTTTTGTTCCTTCCGAAAAATTGCTCAGTGATGTAAGTTTTAGAGCAGGAGATATTCAAGATCAGAATTTCTCCACCTAGAAATACTGACATTTCAGGCCAGATAATTCTTTGTTGAGGAGGGCCCTTCCTCTACATTGAAGGATGTTTAGCAACATCTTCAGCGTCTACACCAGATGAGAGTAGTAAGCCTTCTCTCCTCAGCTGGGATGACCAAAAGTTGTCTCCAGGTATTGTCAGTATTGCCAGTTGGGAGTCCTTTTTGTAAGCCCATGGGCAGGTCCAGCTTAGCCTGTTTAGTGGCCTTCCCTTCCTATGTCACCTCTAAGGCAAGGTCTTCTGGTGACAATCAGAATGCATTCCATTACTGTGCTGAAGATGAAAATCTCGCACCCTCCTGTCATCCGAGTGTGGCTGAATTATGAGATACACTAATACTGGTTAAAAATAACTCTCTTTCTATACTGAAAAAAATTCCAGTGGCAGGTTTATTTTTTATTACTTTTATGATTAACCCACCTATTTTTTGTGCAGGTCCTGGAGCTTGAACTCAGGGCCTGATTGCTGTCCTTGAGTTTGTGTGTGTGTGTGTGTGTTTTTTTTTCTCAAGGTTTCTTCTCTACTACTTGAGCCACAGCTGTACTTTCTGAGGTGCTATGACTGGATTGTAGCAGTGATTTTTTTTTTTTTTTTTTACTATCCGACTTCTTTCTGGTAAGAGAGGTGATGTCAAAAGAAAGGACGTTATCAATTCAATCCACAACATCTTAGTAGATTCATCATCCGTCAAATAATTTGTGAGTTTGATTGGTTAATAGAAATAAAGATAAATCACTCAGGGGATACCAGAGAATACTGATCTTATTCCTATCTTGCATGACACTACCATAATGAGCTAGAAAAATATACTTTTAGCATGAAACATGAAGGTAAGAGGAAAAGAAAGAGGTTCCAAATACACCTCCTTGCAGAAATGCTGTATTGACTCAAAATCTCAAGAAACAGTAAGATGACAAATATGATGCCCTATGTTAGATCTTAAAAATCAATCACATGAAGAGTCTGATTCCTTAGAGCTGGGTTCCTTAGAGCCTGGTTCTATCAGGCTCATCTATACAAAGAAGCATGCTTTAGGTATTTACTTATCAAAGTGCCTACTATCAAAAGGTTAGTGATATATTCATTAATAGGAGAATCATTTTATTAACTATGTGGATCTATGTGATGGATTGTCATGTAGCTATTTAAAAAATGAATAAGATGAATATGTACTGGTATTAAATATACTCCATAATATCCTTTTTAGTGAAGTAACAAGGAGCAAAATTATATACACAGATCATATATACAAATATATTTGCTACCATTGTGGTAATCGAGAAAGTGTGGTAGCATACCAAGGTATTGAGAAAGGCAAAGTAGGAAGGGATCTGGTTGTTTTTTTTTTAATTATGTAATCCTTTATATTGTTGAAATATTTAGGCATCTGTTGTTGTTGTTGTTTTAATTCCCCAATCCATACCAGGTGCTGCTGGTTCAGGCCTATCATCCTAGCTACTCAGGAAACTGAGACTTAGAGAATTGTGGTTGAAAGCTAGCCCGAGCAGAAAAGTCTGCAAGACCCTGTCTTCAATTAATCATCAAAAAGCAGGCCTGGAAGTATGGCTCAAGTGATAGAGCACCAGCCAGGAGAAGGAAAGCCAAGAAAGCCCTATGCAGGCACACATGCAACAACAAAATTCTACTCCATCACAGACCACTTGCATACTCATTGAGTTTGACTCATAAAAGAAATAAATTGAGCCTGGAATGTGGCCTAGTGGCAAGAGTGCTTGCCTCGTATACATGAAGCCCTGGGTTCAATTCCTCAGCACCACATATACAGAAAACGGCCAGAAGTCGCGCTGTGGCTCAAGTGGTAGAGTGCTACCCTTGAGCAAAAAGAAGCCAGGGACAGTGCTCAGGCCCTGAGTTCAAGCCCAGGACTGGAAAAACAAAACAAAACAAAACAATAAAAGAAATAAATTGAGGTAACAAGTTTGATAAGAAATGTAATCACTGCCTTACATATGAAACTGTAACCCCTCTGTACATTACTTTGACAATAAATAATTAATTAAAAATTAAAAAGGAATAAATTGGAAAACAAATCAAATACATATAGGATAAATTAAATAATTTGTTCCTGCAGGTCAACTTCTTCCATTGATTCTCCAACTGAATGATAACTGTCATGACGTATGCAAGCATTTGTCTTAAACCACACTTCATATAGCTTAGTAGTCCCGCTAATCTATTACAGATGGATCAGTTCCATTTTAGCAACAAAACCACATATCATGGGCATACATGCTTTGGCAAATGATATATAAGGTTTTCTTATCAGAGATGCTACCCATAAATGAGTAATTGGAATGAATACTAGTTATTCAAGACGTATCTAGTACCATGTTGCTCAAACTTTGCTGCCTATTTTGGTTGACATGATTCAGCCTATCTCTCTCATTCTCTCTAGTTCATGGGCTTTGTATGACATTCCCCCTTTTCTTGGTTCCTAACATACTCAGATCGAAGGTAACCATCCCATCTTTTGCTTTGTATTACCTCTTTACATGCAGAACCCAAATACCAGGTTGTATTGGAGCAAATGGAAAGGCAAGCAAAAGAACATAAGGTGAGTTTTACATGATATATTGGACTAATATTTGGTTAAATTTGTGTGGCACAATTGATTTGGACAACTTGCTTTCAGTTCTCCATTACTGTATTTATCTGAACAACTTCCTGTTAACTAATATGGGTTTTATAAGTTTCAGTGTACCAGGAACAAATTCTTCAACTGAATACACCAGACAGACAAATCATTCAATTGCCTAACAGGAAAACAAAAGCCCAAGACTTTGTGTTCAATACACAAATGTCAAATAATTCTATCAAATTGCTACAACAGTTTTAAAGTCTTACTCTTCATTTCTGTACTTATCTCATTGTGAACAATGCAAAATAGTTCAGAGAGTAATGCCAATCCTAGGATCACAAATTGAGAAGTCCAGTGATACTGAATTTACACATAATGCACCTATACAAAGTACAGACTATATCAGACTTCCCAAGAACTCAAGAATAGGGCAAGTTATTTGATGAGTCTTCTAGAATCATGCTGAATGAATGAGTAGGGTGAGCTGGTCTGTATTTGTGCTCACCGGTATCTCTTAAAAACTTTGCTCTCAGAGGGTTAAAGTCATAATGTTCAAGGTCAAGTTCAAAGAAGCTTAGGGTGGTCTAAGAATAGTACCTATTTACAATCCTTCTTGTTAAAGAGATTTCTTCTCATTTCTTCCCATAAATATGGGAATTGAAGCAATGAAAGCTCCAAGAGTTGAAAACATTCTGCAGTGCAAAGGAAAGGAGATATTTGTACTCAAACGAGTTAGAGGAAAACATATCTGTTACAAAAATAAACCAGAAAAAAATGAAAGACAGTTTGGGAAAATAGCTATTTGATGTTATTAATAAAAATTCAAAAATATGTCTTTGTAAATAAGAATAAGAGTGCAAAAGGAGAATGAGGAAGTATAAAAATGCAGAAATTAAAGGTGAAATTAAGAACTATCAGTTCTGTCTGTCATTGGTTTGGAGCCATCATTCTTGCCCTTACAACAACGGGCATGTTGAAAGTTGTTGACTTTCTACAACTCAAGAGAGAACTGAATGCAGGGGGGGGAGAGGGAATTAGCATCCTTAACCATTTGAAAAGACAAACAAGTCCAGAGGATTACAGCCAAGATTTGAAACAGAAGATATACCAGAGGCATAAACTTGGATATCTTTTTGTTTTGTTTTGTTGGTTGTGGCATTATCCCTGACGTCTTTTTGCTCAAGGCTAGTGTGCTACCACATTGAGCCACAGTACCACTTCCTAGAGCCATAAATTTAAATGGCAATTTAAATGAGAAGCTACTGGTGGCTGGAGGGAGATACAGCAAAGATTCACACATTGTTGTGAGTTTTACATTCAAGAATCCTATCAAATTTTCATGATAAATGTCCAAGAACAATCCTTCTTGCTCTGCCACAGTAAGGGGAAGAGAAGATTCGTTATTTGATAAGTATTCAGAGGCTTCTCCATAAAAAGGACTACTCTACAAGGAAAAGATTTTACCAGAACTTTCTTCTATCTAGGTAGAGCAGTTCCCTGACTTCACTGGCCGTCTTACACACTTTCTAAGAGAGGAATTATTTACAAGCTAAGAAACACTTTTGAAGGTCATAGCCCAAGGTCAGAGAAGTACTAAAAAGCTAAGATTTAATCTTAAAATTATAGAATACTTTCCCTCCCTACACCTTCCCAGAACACCAACAGTGCCCCCACAGAATGGCTGTGGAATTCAGGCAAAAGATCAGCATGACACAGGTTGTCATTGAGGAGGGGACAAAGTCAAGAAGGGATACACGAAGAGATATGAGAAAAATGTACAGACTATATCCCCAAGGGCTTTAGCAAACATTAAACAATATAAACAGAGCTCAAAGCCTATCCACACAGGTCCTGGTAGTTGCAAGACTGCTGGATTGGAGTTAGGTACTACCTTCAATAAGTGGACACCACTTCCAGGACCTTGCTCTGTGGACCTTTCTATCTCTGCACTAGAGAATATCCCTTATACCAGAGGTACATCACCCCTGCATCTTCCTGATTTGCTCTTCTCCAATCAATCAGAAAAGTCTTTGCTTCTGATGGGCTCATATGGTTCTGTTAGGCTCACCCAGAAATTTCTACCTGAAGGTCAAATGACTAAACATACAACAATTCTCTGGATTTATTTATTTTTGTCAGTTGTGGGGCTTGAATTTGGGGCCTTGGCGCTGTCCCTGAAGTATTTTGCTCAAAGCTAAGGCTCTACCACTTGACCTACAGTCCCTCTTCTGGTTTTCTGGTCCTCAATTGGAGATGAGTCTCAAGGACTTTCTTGCCCGGGATGGCTTTGAACCAGAATCCTCAGATCTCAGCTGCCTGAGTAGCTAGGATTACAGATGTGAGCCACTAGTGCCTGGTTATTGATTTATCTTTTTTTTTTTTTTGCCAGTCCTGGGGCTTGAACTCAGAGCCTGGGGCACTTTTCCTGACCTTCTCTTGCTTGTTGTTCTTTTTGTTTTCGTTTGTTTGTCTTTGCCAGTCCTGGGCCTTGGACTCATGGCCTGAGCACTGTTCCTGACTTCTTTTTGCTCAAGGCTAGCACTCTGACACTTAAGCCACAGTGCCACTTCTGGCCATTTTCTATATATGTGGTGCTGGGGAATCGAACTGAGGGCTTCATGCATACGAGGCAAGCACTTTTGCCACTAGGCCATGTTTTGTTTTGTTTTTTTGCCAGTCCTGGGCCTTGGACTCAGGGCCTGAGCACTGTCTTGGGCTTCTTTTTTGCTCAAGGTTAGCACTCTGCCACTTGAGCCACAGTGCCACTTCTGGCCATTTTGTATATATGTGGTGCTGAGGAATCGAACCCAGGGTTTCATGTATAGGAGGCAAGCAGCACTCTTGCCACTAGGCCATATTCCCAGCCCCTGACCTTCTCTTGCTCAAGGCTAGCACTCTACCACTTGAGCCACAGCGCCACTTCCAACTTTTTCTGTTTATGTGGTACTGAGAAATCAAACCCAGGACTTCATGCATGCTAGGCAAGCACTCTACCACTAAGCCACATTCCCAGCCCATGAATTATCTTAATTTGACATTGCTTTTTCCTGCAAAACAACCTCATTTGGACAACTCTTCCAAGCACATATCCCTTAAACCATGGTAATAGCCGTAGTTACATAAATTAGTCAGGGTCAATACAGAATTTTGCTCCCAGGTCATTGTAATTAGAAAGGTGAGCACAGGACCTTGGCAGGCTATCAGAGACATGGGGGTTTGTAAAATATACTTGTTTAGAGAATGTCTTATTTTCCTCTTTGGTCAGGCATTGCATAAATGTGACCTAGAAAATGCTAGTTCTGTGTGCAGCCCTGAACAAGAGAAGGCTTTTGTCTGTGCTGCTCTGTAAACTACTCTGCCACTTGGGCCATACAATGGAGGAGACCCAGTTGTGCTTGAAGTGACAATGATACATGGTAACACATTTTGAAATGTGTGGCAAGCTGCTGTAGGTGCATCAAAACAGACCCTAAGAATCTTAGCATAAAACTATGCCATCACATGCAAATCCTTTCCAAAAACAACTTTCCGCTTGCGTCTGGACCTTAATAGACACTGGATGAAACATGAGCAGCTGAGTTATATAAACTGAGCGTTGTATCATGAACTGGATATTGTCTAGTTGGCTAAGTCATAATGTCTCTTGTGCATAGCATCACTCCATCACCAAATGGGAGAGCTGTATCTGTATATGTGATGAGGTTCAAGCAGGTCCCAAAGGTGAAAAGAAACTGTATGAGAACATGCTCAAATGTCTATGGGCCCTACTTCCGCTACCATATTATCACTGTTCTAGCCTGCATCAATGGTCTGTTGTGGAATTCAATCTGACAGACAAGTTGACTAAAGATGGAAACCTCAGGCTTGGTTTACAGATAATTTTGCCTGACATAAAGGCATCATCTGAACATAGAAAATGACAGAATTACAGCATTGAAATCCTCTCAATAGGCAGGACTTAAATGCCTACGGTGCCCCTGTCAAAACTACCATCCATAGACTTACCAAGTGATGTGTGCACTCTACTAATACTCCACTTAGGAAGCATTGCTTTCTAACAAGGAATTCAGTTCCCAGCAAAAGTACAGCCATATGCCCATACTTATGGAATGTCCTGGTCTTACAAGCTTCCTTGTTATCTTGAGCCGGCTGGTTTTATAGCAGTGGATTGGCCTTCTGAAGACACAGTTAAGGCACCAGCTAGGGGGCAAGCCTTGCATGCCTGGCAAATGTCCTTCCAGGCATTTTGTCTCAGAGTTCAATATATAGTGTCATTTTTCCCAAAGCCAATCAATATCCATAGATCCAGGAGGCCAAGGGTTACTATTAGTGATCCATTAACAAAATGTTGCCTCTAGGCTCTGGGATAAAGTGCCTGATAGTTGAGAGGTCAGAGTTTCAAAGGAAGGACTTCTTCCAACAGGGGATCCAACCATGATTGTAACTTATGTGTGGAACAAAATGATGAAATATCATGTATATACCATGGCTAAATCCAGTTCCTATAAGAACTGAACTCTATAAATTCAAAGACCTCACCCTAGCTGGATGTGATGGTGCATGTCTGTTATCTTAACTCTGTGGGAAGTACAGGTAGGAGGATTGTGGACTAAGGCCAGCAGGGCAAAAAGAATGTGAGACCCTATCTGAAAAAATAAATAACACAAACAAAGGGCTAGAAGTGTGACTCAAGTGGGAAAATGCTTGCCTAGCAAGAACCAAGGCTCTGAGTTCAGCCCCTAGTACCATCAAAAAAAATAAAAGAAAAAGAAAAAGCCTTCACCCAAGGTTGTAATTTGGTTTTATGGCACTACTCTCTATGCCAAACAGAAAAGCAGAGAAGCAGAGGCCAGAACATTTCTGAGGCAGGATTATTTTATATTAATGTGGAAGCAATCAAGTTGTATCCCCATTTGAAAAGGAATATAGCTGGAGTGGGAATGTGCATAAAGATTATCCTCAGAAGTCTGCCTCCACCCAACTATTATGATTCTGAACCCTCACACACACACACACACACACACACACACACACACACACACACACACACACACACAAAACCCAATCCTAGGCCCAGTGGGATCTGCTCCAGGATCTGCTCCAGAATCCAGGATCTGCTCCTTTCCTCCCTTACTCTCAACACAATTCTTGAGAGGCTAATTTTGAAGACAACATAGCTGTCCCACTACAGAAGACTGCATCCATCGACACATCTCTCCTCACTCTCTTTGCAATCTTTGCTGATGCTGTTGATTTCTCTGTCATATCTCTGGGGCCTCGGTCTTTCGAAATGCTGATTTACTCAGAAAGCATCTGCTGGAGGTAACAGGCCTTATCACATGTTTTGAGGCAAAGAAGGATCTGAGGAAAGAGAGGGAAAGCTCTCATTTACTTTCATAGGAAACCCAAAGGTCAGCTTCACTGCCCATACTCAGACTACAAAATTCATCCTAAAGGCTAAAGAAGGACCTCTAGTAGCAAGAACAGCTAATATACATCTCTCATTTTACTCCATCCTTTCTGCTTCCCCTCTATATGCATACAATATAATATAACATAGATTGCTTCTTGCTATGGTTGTGCTCATGGACTTTCTCCTCATTTTCCTACATCATCTCTTAGGTGTTCAGCACATCTAGCTTGTTGGGAGGTCCACAGAAAAACTAAAACACACTCAAAAACCCTGCTGTTTGGCCAGAGCTCTGAGGGCTGGGGCCAAGTCCAAAACCAGGCCAAGTTTAGAGACAATGAGCTAATAGTCCTTCCTGAGTTTGCATCATGCTGTTAGTGATAACTAATCAAATGCCTTATTTAGCCAAATCCTGTTGGACTTTTTGTTCTCGATGTTTTCCAAGGATCAGTCTCTCTCTACCCCAGTAAACATTTAAATAAAAGTAGATACATGGAAAGGTTACAAGACTTGCACAAAGACCACAGGAGTTGAAAACATCCAAGCTAAATAAAAACTTCTGAGCTATCAATGCTAGTAGTCTACAGTAATATTTTTAGATAGCCTGTAACTTTCTTTCCTCCTCTTCCCCTTCCTCCTTCTTCTCTCTCCCTCTCTGCCTTCCTCTCTGTCTCTCTCTCTGTCGCTCTCTGTCTCTCTCTCTGTCTCTCTCTCTCTCTCTCTCTCTCTCTCTCTATCTATCTATCTATCTATCTCTCCTTCCCTTGTGGGTTCAATTTATGCTCAAATGGAACATATGACACAGCCTCATGCTCCTTCTTTTAAAAGGAGAGCATGGGCCAGGTATGTTGGCTCATAATTGTAATCTCATCCAGCTACTCAAGAGGCAGAGATTCCTAGCAAGCATGAGGCCCTGATTTCAAACCCCAGTACCACACAAACAAACACGCAAAAGAACATACAGTGATGTATCTTTTGATTATATGATCTGGTACTATGAAATCAAATGTTTGGTATATTTTATACTCAAATGGGTCATATTACATGGTGATCATATAGTTTTCCTCTTTCAAAACAGTTGTCGATATGGTTCCATCATCATACTCCCATGAAACAAATCTTACTGTCTTCACATGCATATTTTGGCCCTATAGACATGTTAAGTCTTCATCTTTGTATACCTCCCAGGAGCCTTTACCACCAACAACTACTTAACCACTTTTGAAAACAGCAACAACCTTTATCCTCCAGGAAACTATATTATCCCACCTCTAACCTCTTTGGGTGCTTTATAGTCTCTTTCTGCAAACCTAATTGTCCTCTGTGTGTGCCTCTGTACAAAGTACCAGAATTTAGAATTTAAGCTCAGGTCTGGCCTTCCACCACACTTAATTCAACCAACTGGTCCCTAAACCCTATTAATTTCCCTCTACACTGAGATATAATGGGGAAGGTGTCTTCTTCCCCATTATATACATGTATGCCTGGATATAATGTATATATGTGTATATATATGTACATATATACACACACACATATATACATGGGGAAGTGTCTTCTGTTTTCATTGCAGATATGATTTCCTATAAAGCAAACTGAGGGATGGTGATAGGCATGCCAAAAATTAATGAAAGAATGAACTTGGAAACCAGTAAGAGGAAATCAAAGGCAGCAGAAGAAGGTGAGTTCAGCTGTGGTATAGTTTAGTGAAGATCTTAGCCACCTCACTGCATAACTCTGAAAAAAAAAAACCCACGGTCTTGTCTGGAGTTGGGGTAAGATAACTGGAATTTTACATCCTTGTGGCAAAGATTTACTGGATATTGATTGTCCCCAAGAAGAAAATGTGAATCTGGATAAGGAGGGATCTACAGCAAAGGGTATTTACTTCCCAAAAGGACTGAGAGCTTACGGCTCTGCTACAAACACTTCCAGTAAGTGGACAATGCATCCTTCTGTTTTAAAGACGAATAGTGGCAGCACATGTCAGTGTCCATTATGCTACTAAAAGAACCATACAGCTGGGCTCTGGTGGCTCACACCTGTAATCCTAGCTACTCAGGAGGCAGAGATCTGAGGATTGTGGTCGGAAGCCAGGCCCGGCAGAAAAGTCCCTGTTAGACTCTTACCTTGAATTAACCATTAAAAAGCACAACTGGAGCTGTGGCTCAAGTGGCAGAGCACTAGGTTGAGCACAAAGAGGCTCAGCGACAGCACTCAGGCCCTGAGTTCAAGCCCCATCACCAACAAAAACAAAAACCTGGAAGTGGAACTGTGGCTCAAAGTGGTAGAATGGTAGAGTGCTTGCTTTGAGAAAAAGAGTTCAGGGACAACACCCAGACTTTGAGTTCAAGCCACATAGCAAAATAAGTAAAGAAAATGAACCATACAGGCAAGGGGAAGCCCTTCATTGTCCACTGATGAGCTGTATGAAAGCAATGCCTGGAATGCCACAGCTATTTCCCAAACTGACTGAGATTGGAGCTAACATAGGGAAAAGATAAAAATGAAGAGAACTGTAAAGAATAACAGAAACAGTGGCCAAATCCACTGTGTCTGAAGTCCTAGGCTTCCCCATTATAGGTGGTAATAAATAGCCTCCTGTGTAACAATTTAGAAGGAATTTCTCTTACTTGCATCCCAATTATCCAAGTCGACATTATCAGGCCTAGAAACCATACAAACAATTGGAAGGAGAAAAAGGCAAGCTAAAAACATCACAAAGAAAAAGAATCAGTAAAATAGTCAAATCAAGGTCCCCATAACATAAGATAATAGGGATGACATCTTTATCCTAACATCCCAATCTTACTTGTTTCTGGAAAGGCCAAAAAATGTAAATAATAAGCAAATATTTTTAAAAGTTTAAGTTATTTATATAGTAGATATATGTTTTGGCATAACTCAGACCCAAGTGTACCATAGTTTTTTGGGTGGAATAACCTCTCCCTATTGTGAAAAAAATTGTAGTATAGGAAGCAAATGGTTTTCTCTCCAATTAGGAGAGAGATGACATGGATTTTCTGGAGGTAGCAATCCTGATTCTTCCTTATTTTCCCAGTACAATGTAAGGCAGACACATCTTAGCCATCTGAACCTTGCATTAGAATCAGTGATGGAAGAAAACACGAAATGGGTATGTTTCTTAAACCCCAATAGCATCCCCCTGGCTGATCTTTAGTGCTTTTGCTTTTACCAGTTTTATACCCCCAAACTGTCTTCTTTTTGCTGACATCTAATCCTTTCCCTCTGTTTCCTGTCAACATTGTACACTCATGAAATCCTACTCACCTTTGACCAAGAGCCAGTCTCTCTCTCTGCTAGGCATTTGGATTCTGTGCTCAGGACATATTGTCCTTTGAAATTTGTTTGGTTTTGTTTTTGTTGACAGTCCTGGGGCTTGAACTCAAAGCCTGAGCACTGTCCCTGGCTTCTTTTTGTTCAAGGCTAGCACTCTGCCACTTGAGCCACAGCACCACTTCCAGCTTTTTCTATTATGTGGTGCTAAGGAATCGAACCCAGGGCTTCATGTATATGAGGCAAGCACTTTACCACTAGGCCATATTCCCAGCCCCATCCTTTGAAATTTGATGTGGTCATGAAACTAAATTCTGGTCACTGAAAATAAGCAAAAGCTGCTACTTTCAACTGAAGGTTCATGTTTCCTCCCAAGCCCTTCCCTTTAATTTTGGATGGGGCATCATAACTAGGTAGCCATTTTCTTTTTTTTTTTTTTTTTGGGCCAGTCCTGGGGCTTGGACTCAGGGCCTGAGCACTGTCCCTGGCTTCCTTTTTGCTCAAGGCTAGCACTCTGCCACTTGAGCCACAGCGCCACTTCTGGCCGTTTTCTGTATATGTGGTGCTGGGGAATCGAACCCAGGGCCTCATGTATACGAGGCAAGCTCTCTCGCCACTAGGCCATATCCCCAGCCCCCTAGGTAGCCATTTTCAATCAAGAAATGCATGTGCCAGATTGAGGATCTCAGAGTGGCTTTGCTAGACTTGTACTGTACACTCATGGACTATAACTTAAGAGAGAAACATAGATTTCAAATCAGCTCCTAAACAGTGAGTTTCTGTTGCAGCATCTTGGCATTTATTTGGAGGAATACAACTTCCAACATATTCTAAATTTATCAACAATAAACTATTTGCCATACCTGGTAAGTTATTGTTAATAACCTGAAAATATTAATAAAATTCAAACTTTGGTGGCTATTTTTTAGTTCAAATATCCATGAATATGAAATATTTAAACAGTTCTGCAGCCAAGAGAAGCTGCTGCAGACACTGGAATATTTATAGTGGAAGACAGCAAGAATCATGGTATTTATGTTTCCATAAGACTGAGCAACAACCATTTTCATCTTGGATCCAATGTAGAAATTATTTTTCCTGCCAAAGCCTAACTTGGATTAAAAAAAAAAAAACTCCTTTATAAATGTGGGACAGAAGCCATAAGAGAAGAAAACTGAGTTTCCACTGAGCAAAGAACAGAGCCACAGCATAGAGAATGAGATTTTATTTCCAGAGTTGCATGATAAAATCAGTGGCCTTTTTGCAGCATGCTGGAAGCTACAGAAAGGCTTAGTAATCTCTTTGGTACATCACAGAACTTTAAAGTTACTTTTTTAGCAATTCTTAATGTATACATCTATACATTTTCAGAAAAACCCACAACTTACTGCCTAGTATCTATCTGTTCCTGTGCATTTCCTAGCCTTCTTGCAATTAGGTGGAACTATATGGCTCATTCTGACTGTGCTAAATGCTTAAGCATTTAACAACACGTGTTATTGTTCTTAATTGAAGCTCCAGGTGCAGTTTATTTTATTCATGAATTTTAACAGTTAAGAAAGAATTCATATGGATTCTTATGTACTCTTAGAGAAATCTTAAGAGGCATAATTCCAATAACAAAAGCAGACAAGCATTACAAAAAAAGAGAAAATGATGGCCAATTTCCTTCAAGAAAAAAAAAGAGGTAAAAATTCTTTAAATTTTAGAAAATGGAACCAAGCAATATATAATCAAAAAATATAATACTTTATAACTAAATGGAGTTTATTCTAGGACTACAAGCTAATTCTGACATTCAAAATTCAATCAGTGTAATTCACCACATTAACAGATCACAAAACAAAAAAACAGCATATTCTTCATAGTTGGAGGAAAAAATTAGATAAAACTCAACATCTATTTTTGTTGAAAACAGAAACAAAAACCCTTCAACCAACTAAGACTAGAAGGCAAACTTCTCAACCTGGTAAGGGTTATTTTAAAAGAATTGAAGTTATTATCCCACTTAGTGGTGAAGATAGAATATTCTTACTCTAAGATCTTGCCACTTCTATGTAATATTGTGTTGGAAGTTTTAACCACTGAAATCAGATAAGAAGGGGCTGGGGATCTGGCTCAGCGGAAGAGCGCCCGCCTGGTGAGCACGAGGCCCTGGGTTCAGTCCCCAGTTCCGGAAAAAAAAATCACAAAACTATAAAAGACCAAAAAAAACCAAGGTAACGGTGAAATCAGATAAGAAAATTAAATGCATCTTTGTGGCAGGAAGAGAAAAGAAGCACTGTTCAGAGATGGTATGATTGTTTATATAGAAAATCCAGTGGAATCTATTGTAAAGTGGTTAGAATTAGATAGTCCTCTATAACATATATACAATTGGAAAATAAAATTAAAAACAAAATATAAACTTATAAAAATAAATATATAAATGAATGTAACAATAATACAAATGAAGAAATGAAATACCAGGGCTGGGAATGTGGTTTAGTATTAGAGTGCTTGCCTAGCATGCATGAAGCCCTAGGTTCAATTTCTGAGTACCAAATAAGCAGAAAAAGTTAGAAATGGTGATGTGGCTCAAGTGGTAGAGCAATAGCTTTGAGCACAGAGAGGCTCAGGGACAGTGCCCAGGCCCTGAGTCCAAGCCCAGGACTGGCAAGAAAGAAAACGAAGAAAAAGAAAAAAAGATACTCTATAAAAGCATCAAAGGAATGAGTGATCAAGAATGTTTGGAAGGGTATCAGGACTGTTTCTACAACTTTGCTATTGTGAGTAGTGCAGCATTAAGCATGTATATGCAAGTGCCTTCACTGTACCCTGGCTTGAAATGCTCTGTCTAGATGCCCAAGGTTGCCACCAAATTCTTCATTCTTACTGAAGTGTTTGGAAGATCCCCTGAAATCTGATGCTAATGAGTGCATAGTTGCACCTCTGTGATTGGTTTTCAAAAGAAACTGTAACTGAAGACCTGGGGAGATTTTGAAGACAGAGCGCTTGCTTGCAGCCCCAAGTCTGCCTACATGGGACAGGATTACTAT
This sequence comes from Perognathus longimembris pacificus, assembly GCF_023159225.1. Taxonomy (NCBI): domain Eukaryota; kingdom Metazoa; phylum Chordata; class Mammalia; order Rodentia; family Heteromyidae; genus Perognathus; species Perognathus longimembris. The sequence continues at coordinate 88,002,257 of NC_063188.1, read as the reverse complement.
CAAGCAAAACAAAAGATGATCATGAAGAACCCTGGTGACAGGGTTGGTGGATGTAGGTAAGGACAGAATGCTCAGCTTCCATGCACAAACATGGGTTCCATCCCAATAACAATAGCAACAAACAAAACCCAAATTGGAAACAAGGCTGCTTTCACAGGGAAACACATTTGTGTAGTGACTATCTGAAAACTGCCAGGGAAATCACTACATCTTACACTGAATTTCTTCAATGCTGTTCATCAATAAATTATTCTAATTTCCTTTAATGCTCATGACACATTCTCTGGAATTGCTCTCATGATATTAAACCTTGCTGGCCTCTTTGGGTTAATTATGTATTTTTTATCAACTGTCTAATGTTATCTAAATGAATACAGGTGAATAAAATGTGATCAAAGGTAACTAGCTATGTGGTTAAAAATGAGTAAAGGGAAACTAAAAGGCAAAAAAGCATCAAAGGTATGAAGTATTTATGAATGAATCTAGCTAAAATTGCATGATATATATTAAAAAGGAGACAATATTTTTGAGAGAAATTAATGTATGCACTCAATTCAATCCAAATGAATCTCTCTGCAGGCTTTTGTGTGGAAATGACGAGTAATTCTAAAACAAATACAGAAATGTAAATGACCCAAAACAGGGTAAAAATCTTTGGAAAATTAAAAGTATAAAGGAATAATGGGGGCTGGGAATATGGCCTAGTGGTAGAGTGCTTGTCTAGCATGCATGAAGCCCTGGGGTTGATTCCTCAGCACCACATATATAGAAAAAGCCAGAAGTGGCGCTGTGGCTCAAGTGGTAGAGTGCTAGCCTTGAGCAAAAAGAAGCCAAGGACAGTGCTCAGTCCCTGAGTTCAGGCCCCAGGACTGGCAAAAAAAAAATCAAGCACACATAGCTGATAATGAAAAGAACTTATATCCAAACATAGAAAAAAAACAGAGGAGAAAATCTGTGTGACCTTGTTCCAGGCAAAAATTCTCAGTCATGGCTTTAAAAGAACTTCCCAAATCAATAGTAAGAATATAAACAATCCCTCTTTTTTTTTTTTTTTTTGCCAGTCCTGGGGCTTGAACTCAGGGCCTGAGCACAGTCCCTGGCTTCTTTTTTTTTTTTTTTTTTTTTTTGCTCAGGGCTAGCATTCTGCCACTTGAGCCACAGTGCCACTTCTGGCCGTTTTCTATATATGTGGTGCTGGGGAATCATGTATATAAAGCAAGCACTCTTGCCACTAGGCCGTATTCCCAGCCCCCAGTCCCTCAAATTTTGAATAGACATTTCATCAATGTAAAATAAAGGCAGATGGCAAAGAAGTGCAGAATCAACATTCAACACAGTTAGGGAAACTTGAATTTAAACACAATGAGATGTTACAACATAATTGCATTGCACCTATTTGGAATGGCTAAAACTTTAAAGACTAACCATTTTTAAACCAAGTATAGAGGAAAATAAAGAGAAAATGAACATTTTATACCCTGCTGGCAGGAATATCAGGAGGCCTAACCCACACAGGCATTTTTTTTTAAGGCTAGATAGTAACCATGTGATCCAGCCATTCCACTGGGAAGAATTCTGCTGAATGACTGAAGTCAGAAAACAGTATATATTGTGATTCCATTTACATAAATTCTACTGCATGCACCCTAATCTATAGTGAGAAACACTTTAGTGATTGCCTAGAGGAAGGGCTGGATATGGGAGAAGAGAAAGGCTACAAGAGTGTGCAAGTAAACCTTTGGGAGTGATAGAATGCTCATCACATTAAAATGGCAATGCTATAAAGGTATATTAAAACTTGTCATACTGTGTACTTTAAATACTTACAGTGCATTATGTTTCAATTACACCTAAATAAAACTATCTTTTCAAAAGCACTATGATGTGAAGATCACATGAAGGGGGTGACTTTCAGTAAAACTTGTGACTTGTTTAAAATTACTTCAGGAAAAATGTGTTTAAGATGATGGCTTTCGAGGACCGGGAATGTATTTTAGTGGTAGAGTGCTTGCCTAGCATACATGAAGCCCTGGTTCAATTCCTCAGCACCACATAAATAGAAAAAGCTGGAAGTGGCACTGTGGCTCAAGTGGTAGAGTGCTAGCCTTGAGTAAAAGAAGCTCAGCAACAGTGCCCAGGCCCTGAGTTCAAGCCCTAGAACTGGCACACAACACACACACACACACACACACACACACACACACACACACAAAAGTATTAGAGACATAGGGTATGAGGTATAGCTCAGTGGTAGAATGCCTGGCTTGTAATCACAAGTTTCTAGGTTTAAACCACAGTATTATTTTAAAAAATTAGAAATGTGACCTCTCAGTGGATCACAATAGCTCAAAAGCTATGTATGTATGTTCATATAAGACAAGGATAAGCAAACTCTGTTGTTGATGTTACATTTAAAGTCCTAGGTGAATTTCCTTTGGCATAGGCCATGTGGCTACTGTATATGTTTTTGGTACACTGTGTATTGTATATATGTCTACCTGACCTAGGGAAGGTAAAGAAAAACAGGGTGTAAGATATCACAAGAAATGTACACACTGGCATGAGGGACAAGGCAACAAACAGTACAAGAAATGTATCCAATGCCCAACGTATGATACTGTAACCTCTCTGTACATCAGTTTGATAATAAAAATTTGAGAAAAAAAAAGAAATGTACACACTGCCCTATTATGTAACTGTATCCCTTTTGCACAACACCTTGTCAAAAAAATTTTAAATTAATAAATAAAAAATAAAACTAAAAAAAGAAATCCTAAAAAAAAAGATGATGGCTTTCTCTGTTCTCTATATTTCCTCACCATTAAATAAAGAGGAATGGCAAGAGAGAGAGAGAGAGAGAGAGAGAGAGAAAGAGAGAGAGAGAGACAGACAGACAGAGGAGAGAGAACTCAAAATTGTGCCATATCTGTTACTTACCTCTACAAAAGAACTGTTAATATGGTCACTACATTGAAGTGACTGTAGTCCTATATTAAGCTGTCCAGTGAAATTTTAGTACATTTTATTTATTTATTTATTTTGTTGCCAGTCCTGGGGCTTGGACTCAGGGCCTGAGCACTGTCTCTGGCTTCTTTTTGCTCAAGGCTAGCACTCTGCCACTTGAGCCACAGCACCCCTTCTGGCCATTTTCTGTATATGTGGTGCTGGGGAACTGAACCCAGGGCTTCATGTATATGAGGCAAGCACTCTTGCCACTAGGTCATATTCCCAGACCCTACATTTATTTTTCTGTTTGTTACTTTAGATCTGAGGCTGATTTGAACTCAGAACCTGACACTTTTGTTCACTAACTAGTGCTATACCAACTGAGCCATGCCTCTAAACCCAATACACTTATTTTTGAAGGTGTACAATTCAGGGTTTTCATTCGGTATGTTCAAAGAATTGGAGAATCACTACCACTATTTTCAGAATACCTTCATCATCTCAAAAGGAAACACTATGCCAATTAGTAGTTACTTCCAGCATCCCAAACCTAGAAATCATGAAGCTACTTTCTACCTTTATGTATTTGCCAATTCTGGATAAAAATAGAACCATAAAATCTTTGTGCTTTTGTTGTTGTTGGTGGTGGTGGTTGGAGCTTGAACTCAGGGCCTGAGCTCTGTCCCTGAGATCTTTTACTCAAGGCTAGCATTTTACCACTTTGAGCCAAAGACCCACTTCCAGTTTTCTGGTGGTTAATGGGAGATTAACCAAAGTTTCATGGACTTTCACGCCCAGGCTGCTTTGAAACGTGATCCTCAGATCTTGGACTCCTGACTAGCTAGGACTACAGGTGTAAGTCACCAGCACCAGGCCAATATCTGACTTTTTGTATTTGGCCTGTGTCACTGAGCATATTTTTGAGGTTCATCCAAAATAGTATACCTTGTGTGATTACTTCTTTTTTATGGATGCTTAAAGAAGACACCAAAGCACAGCTATAAAATAAAAAGAAATAATAAAGTGAACTTCATCAAAATGAGAAACTTTTGCTCTTTATATTATGGTGTTAGGAGAAATAAAGGACAAGCCTCTGATGGAAAGGAAATATTTGTGTTCATATATGCAGGATATATAAAGAACTTGAAAAAACAACCATATGAAAATAAACACATCCCCAAATAACAATAATATTAACAGTAAACAATAATTTTATTATGTGGATAACCCCCTTTTTATCCACTCATTCATTTATATGCCCAATAAACTTTGAGAGATTTGTACTGCTAGAAGTAGTATAAGCCAAGTGTCGGTGGCTCAAGCCTATAATACTAGGTACACAGAAGGCTGAGTTCTGAGAATTACAGCTTGCAGTCAGTCCAGGGAAGAAAGTCTATGAGACTCTTATCTCCTACAAACTACTCAGAAAATGTTGGAAGTGGCTCAAGTAGTAGAGTGCTAGCCTTGAGTAAAAGAAGCTCAGGGACAGTCCTAATCCAGAGTTCAAGCACCAGGACTGGCAAGAAAGAATAAAAAGAAAGAAAAAGTAGTACAAGTCTGGGCAAATCAACCCAAATAATAAAACAAACCTTTGACTATTTATGACTTACAAGACCATGGGCCTTGATAATATATAATCAATGTTAAGTTGTTTTAAAAACTACTTATATAGGCTGGGAATATGGCCTAGTGATAGAGTGCTTGCCTTGTATATATGAAGCCCTGGGTTCGATTCCTCAGCACCACATATATAGAAAAAGCTGGAAGTGGTGCTGTGGCTCAAGTGGTAAGAGTGCTAGCCTTGAGAAAAAAGAAGTCAGAGACAGTGCTCAGGCCCTGAGTTCAAGCCCTGGGTCTGGCCAAAAAAAAGCAAGAACAAAAAAAAACAAACCTACTCATAGGTCCATCTAAGAAAAACAGAGACAGCTGTATAGATTCAAGAATGATGCATATGTCTTTCAACAAGTACTCTAGGATGGCTCAGCCTGTACATCTAGCATGGTGGGCTAAGATTGTAGTTCAAGGTCAGCCCAGGTTAAAAAAAAAAAAGATCAGGAGACCTTTTCTCAACCCCATTTCTGTGTTCAATGGCATGAACTTGTCATCACAAGTTCCCAGAAGAGGCAGAGCTTTGGAGAATCATGGTTCCAGGACAGCCAAGCAGGAATGTCTGTGAAATTCCATCTGCACAGAATGAAGCTGTTCATAGACACAGTCGCACACACCAGTGATCCCAGTTATGACAGAAGGCCTAAAAGTAGGTAGTTTGTAGCTCAGGTACACACCTGGGTGGGAAGCGAGATCTTATCTCAAAAATAACTCGCAAGAAACAGGACTGGAGGCATAGCTCACTGGGGAGAGGGCTTGCCTAGCAAGAGAGAATCACTAAGTTCAAACCTCAGTACCACCACCAAAAAAATAAAAGAAAAACAACTCTAGGCATGGCAAACAGTAAACTAGAAAAGAATAACCCTCAGAGGACAGATTTAGAGAACATAATGATCAGTAGGGAACAAACTACTTCCCAGCAAAAAAAAAAAAAAAGGGTGTGATTTACAATTTCTTTTACTGTTAACATAGTGCCCGCCACTCATCTTCAGAGCAGAGTTTTGTAATTGTTGGGTGTTAGGTTTTTAAAGTAGGTAGCCGGTAAAGAAGAATGCCACACGGTATTCAGGCAGAAGAGAAAGTTTATTACCGAACTGCTGGCCTGTGGCCGAGATGATCCATGGCTGGAGAGAAGGGAGAGAGAGAGAGAGACCCCCACCCAGCCCCGCCTTATATCTAGGGCAGGGGCAAGGGGTGTGGCCAGGTGGATTAGGATGTGACCTCAGGGAAAAGGGACGTAACTGCCTCCAGGTCTGCAGGTTACCCAGGTAACTGGGTGGAGACTTAATGAGGTGGGGGCATCTACATGGAGCCCTCAGGGAGAGGGCCTAACATTGGGTCCAATGACAGTTGTGTGTCTCCCTCCTTCCCATTCCCAAATGGGAGTATTGGAGAGGAAAGAAAGGTAGAAGAGAGGGCTGGGGATACGGCCTAGTGGTAAGAGAGCTTGCCTCCTATACATGAGGCCCTGGGTTTGATTCCCCAGCACCACATATACAGAAAACAGCCAGAAGTGGCGCTGTGGCTCAAGTGGCAGAGTGCTAGCCTTGAGCAAAAAGGAAGCCAGGGACAGTGCTCAGGCCCTGAGTCCAAGGCACAGGACTGGCCAAAAAAAAAAAAAAAAAAAAAAGAAAGGTAGAAGAGAATAGAGGCCTCTGGTGTCATATAGTACCATAAGGTGGCAAAAGTTTATCGCTTCCCATCAGGAAGTCTCATTGCAGGAAGCACATGGAATCAGCCCCCTGGCTGATAAACTCTAGCCAGCACAGAGTCAAGGATAGTGTGGATTGCATGACCAATGAACTCCCTGATTGGCCCAAAAAGTTCCATAAAGACCCTTAGACAGGACTGCAAAATGGAGGCATCCCCACCCCCTTAGGGTCCCTAGCTGCTGCAGAAGCTTCACTTTTCTTTCTTTTCCAAATAAACAAACTTCAATCCTGCATAACTCCCTCCCCCACCCCTGCTTTATTTTCTGTGACTTTTGTTCTTCCAATTCCTCAGGCCACACTAGACTTGAAATGCATCACAAAGCCAGATAATCTATTCATTCTTTAAGCTTTTGGACCCAAAACAAAGAGTACTTGTCCTGATGTAAAGATTTTGTGCATCACCCAAAGATGCACAATTATGATCTAAGTTCATTGACTTCATTGGGACTTTGGGTATGGCATAGAATATTTTATGTGTTCGAATGCATGTATGCATGTATTGTGTTTATTTTCATTTTTCTAGGAAAACCACAAAACATTTATTTTATAGGCTTGTCTTCTACATCAAGATGAGGCAGAAGATATAATTCTGGAAAGAAGTGAACAGACAAGGCAATTGCCCTTATAGCTGACCTTAGATTCTGTCTTGACCATGAAGCAGAAGTGGGAAACATTTGCCTGTTGAAAAATGTATGAAAATGTAGGCTCAACAAATGAATGTAAACAGTAACAACCAGATGAGAAGCAGCAAGGACAACTTCAACTGTCAGTTATTCCTCTGAGTTCCTTTGCTAGACAAAATTGACACTGAAACCATTGGGTGATCTTACAAAATTTTCTCTCCAACAATTCCCTTAACTGTCCAATACAAACTTTTCATATTCATGTTGGTCATTGACCCCAGAGCCTTGTGCATGCTAGGCCAAGGGCTCTGCCACTGAGCTACATCCCTAGTCCCTGTTTTGGGGGAACAGGATCCCATTATGTAGTCCAGACTAGTCTTGAATTTGACATCTTCCTGCCTCCATCTACTCAGTGCTGCTGAAACAGAGGTGTTTTGTTTTGTTTTGTCTTGTCGGTTATGGGGCTTGAAGTCTGAGCCTAGAACTGTCACTGAGTTTTTTCTCTCAAGGCTAGTGCTCTACCACTTTGATCTGAAAGACCAAAGTGATTCCATTTTGAGAAAGAGGCAGCCATGTTAGAGTCAGAGCTGATTCTGAGATGAGAGTGCAGTTACTGGAAAAACCACAAATATGTGCCCACCCAGTAACCGACTAAACAGCAGATAGGGGGCAAGCTGACCTAGGGAAGAATAAACCGTTGCTGTTTTGAAATGTGCAGATGGCCCCTAACCAATCAAGTTTGAACATATCAGGCATTGCTGAAGGTCGACCAATAGGAAGGCTGCCAACATGAGAAACCCCTAGAGTTGTTTGTTCACCTGTATAAAAAGTGTGCAAACCCCTTCCTCAGGGCCCTCGTCTCTCAGCTACATCTGGTGAGCACGTTGGCCCGCATGGCACTTGCTAATAAACGGTACCCTTGCTTTTGCATTGATCTTGATCTCGGTGGTCTTTGGGGTACCTGGATTTGGGCACAACAGATCCACAGCACCACTTCCTGTTTGCTGGTGGTTAATTGAGATAAGAGTCTCGTGAACTTTGCTGCTGGTGGTAGCTTTGAACTTTTAGCCTCAGATCTCAGCCTCTTGAGTAGCAAGGATTACAGGAGTGAATATTACACTTAAAACTCCTATCAATCAAAAGCCAATTGGTAGGCTGCATTGTAACATTTCATAAAATCTATTCCTTCCTTTTCCATACTTTCTCAAATTCATTTTCATCAAAAGATGGGTAACTCTACCTGACAACTAGATCCACAGTGATAATACTGTACCCAAAATGACTTAACTAAAACAGTTCCAGAGTGACACTATCAGAGGTCACTCAGAGGTGAAGCTTCCAATGCCTTCTTCTGGGAGAAAAGATTCAAAGCATGAGAATTCAAACAGGGACCATTTGTATAAGCAGAATATCAATGGCTAGTATATTCACATTTGTAGGCCTAGAAGCAACACTATTCAGTGATTAAGTGGCCTACATTATCTTACAGCTTTTCTTCCAAATATCAGATCTAAGAAAAATCCCATTTTAAAACTCTTTTAGGTATTTTCAATAGTTTCTGTAGGAAGTAGTATAGTATCTGTAGGAAGCTCTGACTTAGTTGTATAAAGTTTGGTATGTGTCCACCATCAGATCCAGATCATGCTTTCAACCAAAATTTATGTTAAGCAAAAGCCAAGTTACTTGACCTTTGGTCTGTCAAAGTGTTCCTTTAAGTATGCTTTAAGACACTTTTGTCCATTTTTATAGCACCCACTTTCAACCTTCATCAAAGGAAGAAGACACAGGACCTTCAGCAATTCATACATGTTACAAAAAAAGTGATGTCACAAAGATGGAGGGCTTCATAAATGGTGGGTGGAAGCTCTATCTTTCCCTCTGTGTTTCTACTTCATTCTCTTACAATGACATTCAGTTGAAAGAGTCAGGGATGGGCAAGTCACCTCTGTACAAGTTAGCATGGTGTTCCTCCAATGTGTTGAATTTGAGCTGGCCCATGACTGAGGGAACCAAAGATATCCACCTAAGAGCTTTGAGGTGTTGTTCTAAGACTATATCCTTAAGTTCCTAAATAATGTGCTCCACTGTAAGAACACTTAGAGTTTCTTTATAGCAACTCTCAAAGGTTAACTGAGGTTCCACATTACCTTGGTAGGCCCTATGGAAATTTCCAGAGAGTTTCATGTGAATAGCAAGTTTAGTTGCCAAATTTGGGGCTTCCTCAAGCCAAAACTCATGGCAAACTTAAGTTTTCCATCAAGCCAAAACTCATGGCAAACTTAAAAGTTTTTCATCAGTTCATTGAATGAATGCAGAACTGTAGAGAAGCGACTAGATGCAAAGTAAATAGCAGAAGTTTGCCCCTTGAGATTTTTTCCCAAAGTTTCTTGGGAAAAAAATCAGACATTTTAGGGCTGAGAATGTGGCTTAGTGGTAGAGTGTTTTCCTAGCATGCATGAAATCCTGGGTTTGATTCTTCAATACCACATAAACAGAAAAGCCAGAAGTGGTACTGTGGTTCAAGTGGTAGAGTGCTAGCCTTGAGCAAAAAGAAGTGCAGGGACACTACACAGGCCCTGAGTTCAAGCCCCAGGACTGGCAAAAAATAACATTTTAAAGACTAATAATGGTAACAATGAAATCAAATTCTGTCCCTGCACTACAGAGAACAAATGCTCAGCTACCTATACAGTTTTTCCACCTCTTATTTTTGTCACTATTTATACCATCAAAACATAAAACAAGTGCTTGCAGGAAGTCCAATAAAATTTCAAAAGCACCATGCCTGCCTGTCCACTGAGAATGGCTCATTTCCTTCAGTTCTTTGCCCTGTTCTTCACTATTCTGAAAAGGAACAGAAATTACAGTGTCAAGTTCTAAAAGCAGTTGTAATGATTGATAACAAAAGAACAAACTTTCTCAATTGTTTCTAAGGCAACAGATACCCCCATCATGAGGACTGACTTTGCCAACCACAGGTTTAAGACACAGGAAGACCAACATGTATAGAGAGCTTGAGGTTAGTTCTCCAAAAGATTAGAAGGGGGCTGGGAATATGGCCTAGTGGCAAAGTGCTCGCCTCGTTTACATGAAGTACTGGGTTTGATTCCTCAGCACCACATATATAGAAAAAGCTGGAAGTGGTGCTGTGGCTCAAGTAGTAGAGTGCTAGCCTTGAGCAAAAAGAAGCCAGGGACAGTGCTCAGGGCCCTGAGTCCAAGCTCCAGGACTGGCAAAAAACAAAACAAAGTCTAGAAGGAACTATTTTAATTCTGGAAGAAAATCCAATTGACACGATATAAGTCTAGCCATGACAATACTCCATATTTAGCCCCTACTTCTCAGTTATCCTAGTGTGAAATTTCACCACCAGGATTTCTGCATTAGCTTCATAAGCCTCAAAATTCCTGTGGTAGGTTATGCAATTCATCAACGAAACTCAACAACACCCAACACCTGTAGGTGCTCTTCTGCTATGTCCACCACATCATCAGGGATAATGGAAAAGAAGTGGGTGTCTCTGACTTCCCTGAAGGTTTTGTCTGGTATGCAGTTCTCACGGATCTCTAGCATCTGTCTCTGCTGTGTTTTAGAGTAGAATGAGTGTTAATCGCTGTGGTCTCAATGCATTTTCTTAGGATTGCATCAGAATTTGTCACTGCAAGCAGTGAATGAAAGTTATCAAGTGTAAAGAGACTCCTTGCAATTTCATCAGCCTTATGCCCATCCAGAGAAACATTTTGTTTTCCCATAAGAATCAAAGTTTCAAATAGAGACTTTAGGTATTTATTTTTCGTTCTTTTCAAGGGTTAAAGGTCATGTCTAAAAGCATAGGTATCGGCCATCCCAGAGGACCATGCGGAGATAATCACAGACAGGAGAAGGTTCATAAGGAGGTTTATTAGTGGGGCCATAGTTCCCACGGGAGAGAGAGCTACATGGCGTCTGCACCTTATTCAGGTGGCAGCTTCTCTCTGGGAGTAAAGGGGAAGTAGGTAGGTAGTGAGTAGGAGTGGCTCATTAGGTATGGGTGGGTCTGGGGTCTAGTGGGAGGAGCTGAGGACCTGAGGCTAGGGAAATGCTAACAATGTCTTCATCCTGCTCGTCCCTCCGCTCTGCACTGGGGTTCTAATAAGCATTGCTAGTCTTTCTTTGTGTTTTTGTTTCTGTTCAGATTTCGTCATTTTTTTTTCTCTTTCAGTGTCCTGATTAAATCTTCACTCAGTTCTTCATTTTCAATGTCTGCTATGCGGCGTGTTCAAATGACTGGCAAGATCAAATATGGTTGGTATTGCATTATCTCAAAGGAAACTGCCTAGTAAGGAGTTTCCCAATGACTTCACAAGTTACCTGCTTCAATTAATTTTGAGAAACAAAATATCCTAATCATTCTTTAGTTTTCTGATGCTTCTGCAAAATGTATAGTTCTACAGATCATGGGGGTCTCAACGTGTTTGGCACACAGTCCACTATGATTTTTTTCACCTGGTGTTTTATCTTCTAAGTCTGTTTTACATTTCTCCACTCCTGGCATGTGGCTGGGTCTGGCGGGAATCTGAAGGCCAGATGGGACTGTGTGCTCTTCTGCACGCCGTTGGGGACCGCGCAGAAGTTCATCATGATGGCTTGCCCATCCGCCAGCCACCCCAACACCCCCCTCCCCGCGCGGGGCAGTCGGCTGGTCCTTTGGGGCATGGGTGGGGAGCCAGGCAGGAGGGATTACTGGACTGGGCCGCTAGCACTCCGGAAGGGGCGGGGCGCGACTCAACCAATGGGACCGGAGAAGGGAGCCAGGCCTGCCGCGCGAGCACGAGGAGGAGGCGCTGTGCAAGTGCAGCCCGAAGGGGCAGGAGGGGCGGGGCGCGAGCAACTGGGAGGGGCCGGAGGGGCGGCTCGCCCAATGGGGCCAGGGTAGGGAGCCAGGCTCGCCGCGCGCTCTGGGAGGGTGGGCGCGGGGACAGCCGCCAGGGGCCAGCCGGGTGCGAAGGTCCTGGCCTGACTGTGGACGCAGCTCCGCAGTGCTGTGAGCGGCCTGGAGGATTTCTAGCTGCTGCCACCACCAACGCTGCCATTGCAGCTGGTGCACTTCCTGCCACCTTCCCACTTGTTTGTTTTCTTATTGAGTTAGTCTCCTTTGTAGCTTAGGTTGGCCTCAAACTCAGGTTCCTCCTGCCTTGGCCTCCCAGTTGCTGGGAGTACAGGCATGAGCCACCACACCTGGCTTATGTCTGGGAATGTTTTAGATCAGGATTCTTGCAAGTAAAAGCTGAGATTTTCATTCAAGTTATTTGTTGCCAGAAATTTCTCTGGATAAAGGCATTTAGAGAAGGAATGTGGAGTAGGGGGTAAAACCAACCAAAAATAGGATATTCACTGTAGAATAACCACAGGTTGATATACAGAATAATCGTTCTAGAACAGGAAAACTAATTTGGCCCACTCTGAATAGAAGATGGCCTTCGGAATCCTATGTCGTTCAGTCTCCAGCCGAGGTCCACCCCCAGGGCCACAGGCATCACCTTCTGTCCATGAGAGCTTCCGTGGGTGACTTTTCTTAAGAGGACACAGCTGTGATCCATGGCCCAACATTCGCAGCAGCTGGTAAACTTGAGCACCTGCCTGATGTAGGGCACCAATGACATCTAGTACAGGGCAGAAGGAAGCAAAGAAATATGGGCTGGGGTAGAGATATTTACTGCTCACTGGATGGTCCTATGATAGCCCACCATTTTCAAGGCCCGTGTGTGTGTGTGTGTGTGTGTGTGTGTGTGTGTGTGTTAATCCTGGGGCTTGAACTCAGGGCATGGGTGTTATCCCTGAGTTTCTTATGCTCAAAGTTAGAGCCCTACCACTTGAGCCACACCTCCACTTCCAGCTTCTTTTTTAGTAGTTTATTGCAGGTAAGTGTCTCACAGACTTTCCTGCCAGGGCTGGCATTGAACCACGAACCTCAGATCTCAGCCTCCTGAGTAGTTAGGATTATAGGCATGAGCCACCAGTGCCCAGCAAATTTTTTTTGGTGTTGCTCCTGGGCCTTGAACTTAGGGCCTGGGTGCTGTCCCTGAACATTTTTGCTCAATGTTAGCACTCTACCACTACTACTGGCTTCTTCCTTTTTGTTTGGTAAATAAACCCAAGATATTCAAGCAACACTGTGGTTTATCAGACTCAACTTGTGCATCTGGGAATAATTTTCACCAGAATATCTACACATAGGTAAGTGTGTGTGTGTGTGTGTGTGTGTGTGTGTGAAAGATGTGAAGAGCCAGACTTTGAAGTCAGGCCCCACTTTACCACGTGAACCCCACTTTACCACATGAACCTGAGATAAGCAAGCCCTGTGAGCAAACTCAGGACAAGCTTATTAGGGCCCAGCTGGTCTAGAACTCTAACCGCTGGGAATGCTTAACTCTAACCGCCCCCAGAATGCCTCGAGCCCTGAGCCAATCAGATTTGTACCTGTGTCCTAATCTTGCTTGCTTGAACACCTGATGGCTGCAACTTTGTTTTTGGCCTTTATAAGCCCTGTGTAATCACAGCTCGAGGCTCCCTCCTAACCTCCGCTGTGTCGGTGGGTAGGACGAGGCCCGAGTTGCAGCTCGCTTAAATAAAGCTTTGCCTTGCTTTTGCATTTCGGAATGTCTGAGTCTAGGTGGCCTTCTTGGTGGTCGTTTCGCGACTTGGCATAACAGATGCTATTCCAAATCTACATCCAGTGGATTCTCTTAGCCAGTTTGGCTGCTTGTGTTTTGCTACTTGAAACATTTGTTACCTTTTAAGAGGTAGGTTTAAGGAGCCATAATTGATCCAAACTAAACAGGCCAAGAAAGCGTACTTAACGATTCTCTTTTTTCTAACAAAAATATTCTCTTTTTTCTAACAAAAATATAGCTAGGTCTTTACAATTTTTTGGCAAACAGAAATGGTTTTTAATGATCTGTAATGTCAGAGAGTTGAACCACCAGAAAACAGGAAGTGGCAGTGTGGCTCAAGTGGTAGAGCACTAGCCTTGAGCTGAAAAGCTCAGGGACAGCACCCAGGCCCAGAGTTCAAGCCCCATGACTGACCTCCCCCCCACAAAAAAATTAAAATCAGAGAGTTGCACCCATTGAGTCTCATGTCTGGGTTCTTAGGTCTCTATGATAGTGGGTGGGGCTTTTTTGTAGCACCTGATGGTCATAGATTCCATGCTATAGTTCACCAAAGTGTTCAACTAGACACTTGTCTTTAGTGGATCCCATAAGGAAAAAAAAAGCATCTATGTCTCCTCTTCCCTCTGACCTATACTGCTCAACCGAAGCAATATGAATGTGTATTTTTTTGAAATATGATCTTACCACAGTTTCCAGGCTAGACTAAATTTGTGATTCTTCTGACACAGCCTTCTAAGTGCCTGAGATTACTAGCATACACCACCATGATACCCAGTTGTTAACATTTTAAATGGCAGGATCAGTTTAACAATGACTTTGGTCTAATAATAGAGTCCTAAGGGACTGAGTGGGTGGCTCATTGTGAGTACAAGGCCCTGGATTTGATCTCCAGTACAAAAAAGAAAAAAAAATCAACCACCTATATCTATACCTATAGAAAGATTGTTCCTTCAAACACCAAGGACACCACTTTTGACTTATCTTGATGTAGAAATGTAGTCAATTTGTGGCCATTGGAGTTTGGTGGACGGAAGCAGTATGCAAATTTTGGAGAGAGCTGTTTAAAGAAGTCAACTTCTTTGGTCAGTAGTGGTTTTTGTGTGTTTTAACTTTCCTTCCATTCTCTTTCCTACCTGGACCTAGATGTAAAACCTGCTTTCTTCCTAGTCATTCTGCCAGCCTAAATTTTGCTTTCAAATCAATGCAAATGTAATGGAGTTTACAGATAAGGAATAAAGAAAACATATTGATTTTTCTATTTCTTTGATGTTTAGGCCTAGTTAAGAAAAGGAGGATAAATTTCTCCTTCAGAAGAGCATAGATATTATTCTGTATTCCTCTTCCCACTCCATCCCACACATATTCACTACAAATCTTATTACCACCACTGTCACACAAAACAAAGAAGGGATCAATTTCGTGACCATTTCAGTGGCCAGTGATGAAGAGGATAAAGGACATTCCACATATGACTGCTTGGAATGCCTTTGTGATCCAACATGCTATATGTACGAAGACATGCAATGCATATGCTGTGCATAGGGATGTTTTCCATATTGTAATAAGGAGTGGGATTCTTTTCTCGAGTCCAAACTACTATCAGTGTGGGAGGTAGGAAAGGAGGAAACACATCTGTTTGCATATTCACTGAGTACTCTGGAGAATAAGAGCTAACAAAACCGACAGGGCAAAAACCATTCACTGGAATATAAGGAAAACATATCAGGGGTGATTTTTATTAGCTGAAGGAAGTGCGTTGAGCTATGTATATAAGATTATGTAATATGTTTATTGAAAAGAACTTCAAAAATGGAAACAAGAGTTTTTTTATTTTACTTTTTAATGTGTTTTTTGTTTTGTTTTGTTTTTCTCCTTTTGTCCCCGTTTTTGATTTCTGTATTTTTTCTGTCTTGTATGTAAGTTTATCTGTTTGGGGGCAGGGAAGGGGAAGCACAGAAACAGTGGGACAAATAGTGGGACAAAGCAGTAATACTCACTAGACAGTATGTTGAAAATGAACTGTGCAACTTGTGGGGGAGGTGCAGGGGTCCCTGCACCCCGGGTGCTCTCCCAACCAGCGGGAGAGGCGAGGAAGTGCACCCCTCCGAGGGTGAACCCAGAATAGGTAACGAGCCGCGAGTTGCTCGCAGGCAGCCCAACCCAACCTTTCTGCCGCGGTTAAACAGTAAGTGGACTCCGGAGAAGATCAAGACTGCGCTCAGTTTAGTGGTGCAGACTGGATCTTAAGTATGGGCAATGGCAGGAAGAGGAGGGTGTGACATACCTAGCCAGGAGCTATGATTGGCGGTCCGAGCTGTCAGTCAAGGGCGGAAGGCTATGGGACCTCCCTAAGGGGCGGCCTAGCAGGACCGCCCCCAGGTTACTGCCAGCAGCCATCTTGCTGCACATGGTCTTAAGGCTGGGAGGCATGGCCAGCTAGAGCTGCCTTTCCAGTTCCGGACCCGGAAGGCAGGTGGCGCTAACCGGGATCCCTCTTCTGGGAGGCAGTGCAAAGGACTGAGGCAGGCGGGGCTCTTCAGGGCCTCACTCCCTAGGCACAACAGCCACACACCTTCTGGGAGCGAACAGGCGGGGCCAGTCGGTGGGCCCCACAGGGAGGGAACAAACTGGAGAAAATGAGGGAAGAGGTAACGCTGTTCAAAAAGAAAGTACTCATCACTTGACTTATGTAACTGTAACCCCTCTGTACATCACTTTTACAATAAAAATAAATTTTAAAAAGAGAATGAGTTGAAGGCTTCTGAAGTCCAAAAAAGTTTCAAAAAGAGACTTAGCAATGTTATAGCGGACCTGGGAGGTAAAGGAAGAGTAGATCCTGGGTTCCTGGAGGTCACAGGCAGGGGACTTGGAAGTGATAAGAGATCAAACCTTATCAAGTTGTATCATCCCATTTGAAGCTAGTAAGTGGGCAAAAGGGAGTTGGTACTCATTTAAGCTCTTCTATTTTGCTATTCTTTTGTTTGGTTTATGCTTTTGTGCCTGTCCTGGGGCTTGAACTCTAGGCCTTGGTGCTCTCCCTAAACTTTTTTTTTGCTCAGGGCTAGTGCTCTACCACTTGAGCCACAGCTCCACTTTGGGGGGCGGGGATAATTAATTGGATATAAGGCTTTTATGGACATTCTTGCCTGGACTGGCTTGGAATCCTGATTTTCAGCTCTCGGCCTCCTGAGTAAGTTAGGATTATAGGTGTGAGCCACCAGCACCCAGCTATTTCTGTAATCTTAGGACCACATAGGTAGAGTGACTTTTTATCATTTTAAGTTGTATCAGCACCATTTTTCATACTGAAATCAGGGCTTTCTTTCCCTTTTTTGCCAGTCCTGCAGCTTGAACTCAGGGCCTGAGCAGTGTCCCTCAGCTTCTTTTACTCAAGGCTAGAACTCTACTACATGAGCCACAGCGCCACTTCCAGACTTTTCTCTTTATATGGTACTGAGGAATTGAACCCAAGGCTTCAAGTTAGCACTCTAGGCAAGCATTCTACCACTAAGCCACATTCCCAGCCCCTGAAATCATGGCTTTCAACCAAGAAGCAGTTTCCAGTTTTCCAACTCAGCCAGCTCCTCAAGGCAGTTGACCCAGATATCTGCCTTAAATAACTATCTCCTGGTGACCACGCCCCAATGAGACAGCTGGAGGCAGCCTGCCTGACTCACCACACTGAGCACCTCCCCACATGAACTGTGCAGATATGCCACACTTATCACCTCTCAGTCACTGCAGACTGCCATAGCAGCTATATTCTTGCCCCAGATCCACCTAATGAGAGTTCACTACAGGAAAGCTTGGTTTAAGAAGAATGCCCTGGACCTCAGTAAAGACTGTGATCTCTAGGTCTCCCATCCTCTCTTTCTCTCCTTGACTCCACATGTAGCTTCTCTGTAGGATACATAAGTGCTGTACATCACACACTTATGTTATAAGCTATGTGCCTTACCTGGCTGCATAGCTAAGCCTGACTTCCAGGAAGTCATCCGTCCAGCTCAGGCTTTCCTAGAAAGTGGCTAACTTGCTATGAATAGACAGGATGTAGATTGGACCAGAGTCACAAGTAGAACAGGTTTCCTGTGAAAAGAGACATCCTGCATCTGGAGTGGATACTTAGGCACTCGTCAATTCACCCGGATAAAGAATATGCCATGAAAGGCACATTTTATGCATCTACAACCCAAGCCCATGTCAAGGCAGGGGTGGACTATAGCCATTCTTAAGGAGACCTCACGATTAAACCAGAAGGAGAAAAAATATGCTTTGGAAAGTTAATACTTATATGTTGTTGAAGTGCTAGTGGCTCATGCCTGTAATCCTAGCTACTCAGGAGGCAGAGAGCTGAGGATCATGGTTCAAACCTAGTTAGGAAAGTCCAGGGGATGCTTATCTCCAGTTAGCCACAAGAGAAATGAAGTGGAGCTGTGGCTCAAAATGGTAAAGTGCTAGGCTTTGAGCATAAAGGGATAGAGCCCAGGCCCTGAGTTCAAGCCCTACTACCAATCAAAAAAATAGTTTTAAGGGAAAAACTGGGAGAGTGTGAGGGAAGGGATGACATTGTTCAAAAAGACTTATGTAACTCTAACCCCTCTGTATATTACCTTTATAATAACAATACAAAATTTTAAATCAGCATATAATAAAATTGTCCTGTTTTGTTCTATGGTCCCATGACTTCTGTAAATTTATAACCAGACAATATCACAAAGATCAGGATACATAACCATTCTAATACTAAATTACGATCTCATGCTCTCTCTTGGAAATCATACCCTCTTCTCCATTGTAACCTCATGAATCTATTGACCTGTTTCCTACTACCGTTTGTGTTTTTGAGAATGTCAAAGAAATAGAACCACACAGTAGGGTACCACGTTGTGACTTTTCACTTTCACTCAGTGTAATGTTTTGAGTCCTTTGAATGATTTCATATATCTATGAACCTACTAAAGTTTGCTTTCCATTCACTGTTAAAAGAGGTATGATACGGTTCTTTCCCAGTGACGAAAATTGTGAATAGTACTGCCATAAATGCCTACCTGTTGTGCTCATCTGCTTTCTTTAAAGAAAGATTTAACTTCAACAATAAGAATACTTTGGGATGGAAAATTGTTTAGTTGTTGGGTTGTGGCACTGTGTAATGTAGAATGTGCAGCTGCATCCCTAGCCTTTCCCACTAGATGTCAGTAGCTTCCTCCTCCCCGCCTCCCCCGCCCCTCTCCTGAGTGTGACAATCAAAAATCAAAAATCTCTAGATATTGCCAAATGCCTCCTGGTTGGAAACTACTGTCTTAAGGGGAATAGTAACAGACAATAGCTTTTGTCTCCAAAGGTCCCTCTCTACATTTTTAAAACAAATTTCCTCTAGATATAGATTTGAGTAGGTGGGTGGGTTTTTTTTTTCTTTCAACACATTAAGAAGTAATTACCAGCCAGGCACCTGTGGCTCACACCTGTAATCCTAGCTACTACTCAGGAGGCTGAGATCTGAGGATCGTGATACAAAGCCAGCCCAGGCAGGAAAGTCTGTGAGAATCTTATCTCCAATTAACCACCAAAAAACTGAAAGTGGTGCTATTACTCAAGTGGTAGAGCACTAGCCTTGACCACAAAAACTCAAGGACAGTACCCAGGCCTTGAATTGAACACCCAGGACTGGCACAAAACAACAAAAAATATCCTATCTCCTCACTTCTGCGTTTGCTGAGAAATCAATTATAAGTCTTGATAGGTAATAAGTTATGTGTCTTTAAGGTAATATGTCATTTTCCTGACTACTTTCAACCTTTTTACATCAGTTATGGTATGGCTACTCATAGAAGTGTGATGGATACACCCAATTTTTTCCCAGTCATTGGGCCTTGAACTCAGGGCCTGAGCACTGTCTCTGAGTTTCTTTTGCTCAAGGCTAGCAGGCTACCACTTGAGCCACATTGCCACTTTCGGCTTTTTCTGTTTCTGTGGTACTGAAGAATTGAACCCAGAGCTTATGCATGCTAGGCAAGCATTCTTCCACTAAGCTACATTCCCAGCTGGAGTTTTACTTCTGATGTAATAACTTATGCTGTCATAGACATACTCAGAAGGTATGGAAAGGCTAATTACACACATAATAAGGTTTTGCTGAAGAGAGCAGAGCTGGCTTCCCAAGCAGGTCTGAAAATAGCTTGAGAAAATTGGGAAAGAAAGATGGACTTAATATTTTAATGGCGGTAGGAGGTAAGCTTGGATAAACTCCACATGTGGGTTGAGGCTTGTGTGATTTAAATTCCAGCTGGTGGCACAGGCTCTCTTAACAGCTTATACAGCTGTGGAGCTGAAGAGAAAAAGAGTAGACTTAAATGTTGTCAATATACATCAAAAATAGAGTCAAAGCATGATATACGTTTCCAGCAATTTTATTATTAACAGAATTAGTATAATTTTCTGCTTTTCCCATTTGATTTTTAGTGTTTTTTTAAATCATATGCCTGATCCTACTTATCCCATTTTCTGTTACTGTAACAGAAAACGTGAGACTGGATAATTAATAAACAAAAGAGGTTTGTTTGGGGTTATGGTATTGGAGACTGGAGAATCCAAGATCAGACAATGGTATCTGGTGAGGGCCATGTGTTTCATCATTACATGGTGGGGAAAAGCAGAACTAGGAACATGTCAAAGAAGTAAATAAGGGGGAAATCTTGTTCTGTAACAATAAAGTCTCATAGTCGTCAATTTAATCTTGTGCGAGCAGGAGCTCACTCCTAATTAACATACAAAGCAACAAACATGAAGCTGGACCTCAGTGGCTTATGCCTGTTATCCTAGTTACTCAGGAAGATGGGATCTGAGTATCTCTGAGGCTCTGAGTATCTCCATTTGAAGCCACCCCAGGCAGAAAAGTCCACAAGACTCTTATCTCCAAAAAACCACTTAGAAAAGCCAAAAGTGGCGCTGTGGCTCAAGTGGCAGAGTGCTAGCCTTAAGTAAAAAGAAGCCAGGGACAGTGCTCAGGCCCTGAGGTCAAGTTCCAGGACTGAAAGGAAAACAAAAAAAAGCTGGAAGTGGCGGCTGTGGCCCAAGTGGTGGAGTGCCAGCCTTGGGCACCAAAGCTCAGGGATAACACCAAGGTCTTGAGTTCAAGCTCCAGGACTGGCATAAAAAAGGCATGATATCATGTATGAGCTTGTTATCTATATGACCTAAGAGCTTCCACCAGTCCCTGCTTCTCAACACTGCTGCACTAAAGAATTATCGTAATAACAGATTATCCCTACCAGATGAAGGTAGAAAGCACTAGACTGATTCGAGAATGCAGCGTTTCCTGGCTAAGTAAATTGTACTGCTTTAGTTTTAGTAATTTTAGGATTCCATTAATGTTTCCTGATGTGTCCCATAATTAGTATTATTTATCAACACTATATCAAAGTGGCCATGGGTTCCAACTGTTGAAGGTGCTGCTTATCAAAAGCCTGTTGAGCTGGGCACCAGTGGCTGATGCCTGTGATCCTTGCTACTTAGGAGGCTGAGATCTGATGATAAGTCTTTTAACTACTGAAAAGCTAGAAGCAGAGCTGTGGCTCATGTAGTAGAGTTGCCAGCCTTGAGCAAAAGAGTTAAGGGACAGTGTCTAAGCCTTGAGTTCAATCCCCAGTCCCCTCCCCACACATGCAAGCACATATGTACATATACACATACACACATGCACACATACACACAGCCTGTTTGTCTGTTGCCTCTAGACCTTTTGTATTCTCCTAACTCTCCATATTTATAAGAAACAAATATATAAAGTATCTTAAAAACGATCATTTTTCTAACCTTAATTCTCATTTCCCACTGAAAATCTGAGATAAAATTAAGGATGATTATAATGACAACAAATCCAGAGACTGATTATTCAACCTATTATTCTTGTACACTAGTTTCTCTAGTCAAAAAAAATAACGTGGGCTGGGGATATGGCCTAGTGGCAAGAGTGCTTGCCTCATATACATGAGGCCCTGGGTTCAATTCCCCAGCACCACATATACAGAAAATGGCCAGAAGTGGCGCTGTGGCTCAAGTGGCAGAGTGCTAGCCTTGAGCAAGAAGAAGCCAGGGACAGTGCTCAGGCCCTGAGTCCAAGCAGGACTGGCCAAAAAAAAAAAAATGTATTTTGTTTAAACCAAGGTCACAAGTTGGGGGCTCAAATTTAGCCTATAGTTATATTGTAGCCCTTTCTAAGTTTACAACCTATGTATCTATATGCAGATCCAGACAGACAGAGAAGACAGACAGACGGATGTTAGAGAGAGAGAGAGAGATGAGATTTCTAGCATCTTTTTTTTTTGTCAGTCATGGGGCTTGAACGTGGGTCCTGGTGCTGTCCCTGAGTGCTTCAGCTCAAGGCTAGTGCTCTACCAACTTGAGACACAGCACCACTTCTGGTTTTCTGGTGGTTAATTGAAGATAATAGTCTCACGGACTTTCCTGCCTGGGCAGGCTTTGAACTGCGATCCTCAGATCTCAGCCACCTGAATCGCTAGGATTACAGACATGAGCCACCAACATCCAGCTTCTAGCATCTTTTAAAGACCAGCTGAGAAAGACTGAGGATGTATCTCAGTGGTGATAGAGCACTGGCCTAGCATGAGGGAGGCTCTGGGCTCAACCTGCCAGTTTGGGTGTGAGGGTGGAGTAGAACCCAAAACAGCAATGTTCCCGGAATCTAAGACAAGTATTGGGAAACAGAACAGTGCCCGGTGGGTTAGAATAGAAGCAACCCCAGCATACTTATCTGCCTAGTCCCTAAAAATATCAGATGACTCTTGGTTTAAATGTGCTTTGTGTTCCATTCAATAAAATATCCACCTGATTCCTGAGAGGAAGAATTTTCAAGCTTCTGAATTTTCTCTTTTCATTTGCTGATTTAAAGTAAAGCCCATTTAAAAATTCTGTCTAAAAATACACTTGGAGTTTTAAAAAGAAGTACAATTCTATTTTTTTAAACCTTTAAACCATGTGCCCTGGCAATAGGAAAATTTAAATCTGGAAATACTTTCAATTTTGATAGCTTTACAAAATCAAAAAGGACAGGAAAACTCTTAATTGAAGTTGATGATCATAATAAAGTCTGGCGTTGTTCAAAAATAACCATTTTGAGTCTCCTTTTTAATTCTATTGCCACTTGGGTCCCTGTGGGCAAAGGTCTTTGACAAGAACGTATATTTTAGTTCCTACTGCTAACTAATGAATATTATTTTTGAGATTGTATTTTCTAATTAATTTAATTTACTGTATTGTTATTATAAAAGTGATGTACAGTAGGATTACAATTACATGAATTAGGTAATGAGCACATTTTCTTTCTTATAGTGTCTTTTTTTCCTGTTGGTTCTGGGGCTTGAACTCAGGGCCTGAACACAGTCCCTGAGCCTCTTTGTGCTCAAGGTTAGTGCTCTACCACTTGAGGCACAGTGACAATTCAACTTTTTCTCAGTAGTTTATTGGAGATGAGTCTCATGGACTTTCCTGCCTGCTTTGAGCCGAGATCTTCAGCTCTCAGCCCCCTGAGTGGCTAGGATTATAGTCATGTGCCACTGGTGCCTGGTCAACTCCAATGTATACAAAACTAATTAGCCAAACTTTCTCCTTTTGGATGCTTTGATAGTGTCATGCTTTTAGGCTTATGGGGAAAAATGTGTTCTCTCTCTTAGGATTTTTGATAGCCTTAACTTTTTGTGTACAAATTTGCTCTTTTTGGTGCCAGTATCTGGGACTTAGGCTGTGGTTTTGCTTTCTTGCTCATGAGTGGCATTCTACTCCCTGAATCATGCATCCAGCCTGGAGTTTTGCTGGTTAATTGTAGATAGAGTCTCTCAGACTTTTCATGTTAAGTGTCTCAGAAATTTTAGCATTTAACACTTTGTGTGTGGGATCTCAATAAGTATGATCTCACATTTCCTGCTTTGTTGTTACTGGCGATACATTAAATGGACATTTCTACATCACAGTGTCTCCATTAGGCACATCTCATTAAAGATCTAGGATTTAGCAAGAGTATATTTTAGGAAATAGTAAGATGTTAAAAGAGCAGACACTATAAACAACCCAGGTTTATTTAGAATGTTCTGTAGCTCTCAGGTTAAGACACTGTTATGGGCTGAATTGCCCGTCCCCCAAATGAGCAGAAGTCTTAAGCCCTTAGTAAATCAGAAAGTGATTTTATTTAGAAATAGGGTCTTTACAAAGACAATTTAGTTAAAATCAGGTGATTAGCATGGATTTCTAATCCAGGATGACTGACATCATTAAAAAGAGAAATTAGGAAACAGACATAGAAGAAAATATGGAAATACATAGAAGAAAACATGGAGACACATAGAGAGAATGTCATGTGAAGACAAAGGAGTGGCTGTCAGAAGTCAGGAAAAAGGTCAACAACAGATCTTTCTCTGGTGCCTTGGGAGGACGCACATTCCCTCTAACATACTGACATCAGACATTAGGTCTGGGGATCTGAGACAATACAGACCTATTCTTTTAAGTCATCCAGATTTTGGTACTTTGTTAAGACAGCCCAGGCAAACTAACATGCCACTCTTTAAGAACTATATATTTTATTCTTCATACATAGGAGGGTCCTCATAAATACCAGTATTTTGTTTGTTTTTGGTAGCACTGGGGATTGGACTCAGAGCCTCCCACTTGCTTAGGTAAGCTCTCTACTATTTGAGCCACATCTCCAGCACTTCTGTTTTATGTAGGTTCTCATACTTTTACCCAGGTCACCCCTGAACCTTGCTTTTTCCTCCTGAGTAGCTGGTATTTAAGGCATACTTCACCATGCCTGGCTGATTTTTAATATCTTGACATGGATTTGCATGCTTATTCATAAGACTTTAAATTCTACCACTGCTGTTTTTGTTCTATTTTTTTCCAGTCCTGGGGCTTGGACTCAGGGCCTGAGCACTGTCCCTGGCTTCATTTTGCTCAAGGCTAGCACTCTGCCACTTGAGCTACAGCGCCACTTCCGGCTTTTTCTATATATGTGGTGCTGAGGAATTGAACCCAGGGCTTCATGTATACAAGGCGAGCACTTTACCACTAGGCCATATTCTCAGCCCTACCACTGCTGCTTTTAAAAATTATTATCTCTTTAACATTTTATATATAACATGTTTGAGCAATGTCAGTGATTTCCTAATTTGCAAATGGTTTCTCTTTTCAAGGCCCACTAAAGTCTAAAGCAACATTGTCAGAGAAAGGTAAGTAGAATGGGAAAAAAATAACAAAGCGGAACTGTGTGGAGATTAAAA
This sequence comes from Perognathus longimembris pacificus, assembly GCF_023159225.1. NCBI lineage: Eukaryota > Metazoa > Chordata > Mammalia > Rodentia > Heteromyidae > Perognathus > Perognathus longimembris. The sequence continues at coordinate 87,977,424 of NC_063188.1, read as the reverse complement.
TAAATAATTTTCAGTTGTAAGATTAATAAATCCAACATTTTATTAAATTGTGTTTAATTCCATCAATGAGCCTTTCTACTTTTCAAAAGCATTTTCAGGGGCTGGGAATGTGGCTTAGTGGTAGAGTGCTTGCCTAACATGCATGAAGCCCTGGGTTCTATTTCTCAGCACCACATACACAGAAAAAGCCAGAAGTGGCGCTGTGGCTCAAGTGGCAGAGTGCTAGCCTTGAGCAAAAAGAAGCCAGGGACAGTGCTCAGGCCCTGAGTTCCAGCTGCAGGGCTAGCCAAAAAAAAAAAAAAAAAGCATTCTCAAATATGTTAGCATCGTTTTTTGTTTGTTTTAGGTCTTGTGTCCACCAATCTCCCTTCCATGGAGTTAGAAAACTCAGAATTTTAAGTTGCTGAATTATCTCCACTTGATAGAACCATTATATACCATATTCTTCATTTTCACATATCTATAACTTTCCATTTTCTTCATTTCTGGCATAAATCAAAAATACTAAGTATTTCTTCATCATAAAAGCCAGAAATGGAACATTTAGAATGGAAATAGAAACATTCACACATTCTAAGGAAAATGGCTGGTATGTTTTCATCAGTTTTTATATAGATATTTACTTTCACATTAAAATTGACTCAGTGTTGATTCTCAACAAACCACCTTATTAAGTACATGTTATTTTGAGACCTCCAATAAAGCAGAGATGTTTTCAGTTTAGTGAAGCTTGTCTCATGCACTTCTCCCAAAGAGTTCTGCCTTAATCCTTTCATTGGAAATATTTGATCTTGTTGGCCGCTAATCTGTCTTTTCCCCTTTGAATGAATATCCAGTTGACTGGTTTGGTGGGTAGGCTCTAATATTGCCCTTATCATCCTTGTCTTTGTGTCATCCCCTTAGCTTGAGTGTGGATGATCTAGGACTTGGTTCTAACCAACAGAATATGCCACAGATGACAAGACATCATTTGTATAATTATGTTACCCTGAACTGATCTCTGTCTTGCTTGCAAACTCTATTTATTGATTCCTCTCTCCCTGGCTGGCTTTGAAGAAGGGAAGCCACAATATAGAGAAGTTCTTGCCCATTACACAACTGATACTATTGCTGCTGCATAGCAAACAACCACATAGTGGGTTAAAACTATACTTGCTTTTATATATCAGGAGTCTGGTACTTCTCTATTAAGGTTTCACAAAGCTGCAAGCAAGATGCGTTCCAGGGCTACAGTAATATGAGGCATGCATTCCTCTTCAAGGCTCACTGGTTACTGGAAGAATTCAAGCTTTAGGAGTGAGGTCCTCAGATGCTAGAAGCTGTCCTCCAACTCCTGGCACACGACCTTCTCCATAAATATGGCAATTGGCTTCTACGAGGGCATCGTTGATGCTCTAAATTGCTCTGACTTCTTTTATGGTGGCCTTCTTGAGCCTCTTTGAAGGCTTAAGATTAGGTCAGAGTCACCTAGGATTAGCATCTTTAAGTTAATGTAAGACTAAGAAGTTTAATTTCAATTTGTCTCTTACCCAAAACTCAAAGGAAAAGCATTATTCGATGCATGTGGCTCCAACATATGGGATCCTTGAGGTCATCTTAGAATTCTAGCCACTTCAAATGGCATAACTTAATACCATTTGTGAGCTTTACTTTCACTTCATTTCTACCCTATGCGGTGTCTGTGTGTGTGTGTGTGTGTGTGTGTGTGTGTGTGTGTGTGTTCATACCGGGACTTGAACTCCTGACCTGAGCACTGTCCATTACCTTTTTGATCAAGGCTGGCCCTTTACCACTTAGCCCACAGCTCCACTTATGGTTTCTTGCTGGTTAAGTGTAGTTAAGTTTCATGGAATTTCCTGCCTGGGTTGCTTCAAAACATGATCCTCAGATCCCAGCCTCCTAGTAGTTAGGATTACAGGCAGGAGCCACTAGCACCTTATGTCTAGGAATTTTTGCTCTATTGTATAAAATTTAATTTTAAAATTTGAAATTAAGTTAAAAATTTTAAATTTAAAGATACATTTGCCTTTAATGAAATTAGAACTTTACTAATATTCACAAAGACTACTAGTAAGATGTCAATATCATGTATTCTGTACTAGCATTTTTACCACCTTTCTTTATGAAAGACAGAGTTTTAAGTGGGAAAATGGTCACTATGATTAAAGACTAAAATGTTTTGTTAACAGCTTGACTGGAGAAAGTGAAAGTCTTTTGCTCCATTAAAGACATAGCACCTATAAGCCAGGAAAGCAGTTTCTTAATAGAAGACTTAGCAATTTTATTCTATTTTATTTTTTTGGCCAGTCCTAGGCTGTGAACTCAGGGTCTGAGCACTGTCCCTGGTTTCTTTTTGCTCAAGGCTAGCACTCTGCCGCTTGAGCCACAGTGCCACTTCTGGCCATTTTCTGTATATGTGGTGCTGGGGAATTGAACCCAGGGCCTCATGTATACGAGGCAAGCGCTCTTGCCACTAGGCCATATCCCCAGCCCATGACTTAGCAGTTTTATTTCCGCCCATTCCTTGTGGAATACTGTGCATGGGATTAAGCCAAACTTGAGGGCCACTGTCAACTCCGGGGACTGTTGAAATAAACAAGTTCAGCAATCTGTGGCAGGATTATCACTCCAGATCTCACCATGTAAGCTGAAATTTTTATGGATACTTACCTCCCAAAAGAAAGAAATGGGAAGCAAAGAAACATCAACACTCAGCTGCTCCACAAAAATGTATTGTTTACATAATTGCATTTATATAGTCTTTATTCAGGGTTAAGGTACTTTGTGTCCTGAGATATTTTAAAATTAGATTTTTGTCCCCATTTGATCAGTGGGTAACTTCCTTAGGCCTTCAAATTTCATTCATACTCAATCATTTGAACAGCAGAACCAATTGGATATATTTATTAAAATAATTTTAGACAAACAATTTTGCTTCAGGTTTTAAAAATTGCAAATACATTTAAAACTGTTACAGTGACATGAGGTGGTTAACATTGTCTTATGAAATAATAAAGAGGTAACATTGTTTAGCAAAAACCATGAAATATCTTTTTTCACATATAGTCAATATCAATTTTCACATATAAAAATACATTGTTTTATGCAACACTGAACAGTTAAGGCCACAACACTTCAAGAGGAGGTTGAGATATATTTTGAAATTGCTTGTTAAAAATATATGCATCACAAATATCAAAAACTGGTTATACTGTTCAATCAAATCTATAATTTACATCTTTAAAATTATTTTATTAGAAAATTTCTTGCAGAAGTCATAACATTTTTCAAGTATAAACTATGAATGTGCTTGATGACCAGGAAAACATAGACATATCTTTATAATATCATACAGGATTTTGACTTTCCCTCAGTTGTATTTGCTGGTGAAGTATCCTGAAAGTTTTGTTCTGTGTAGATCTGGTTGGCATCTTTGCTATCGCTTTGTGAAGTTTCTTCATCTCCAACTGGTTTTATTGATTCGGGTGACTCATTACTACTCTGTGAAAATCTCTGACTTGTCAGGGACATCCATTTAAGGAAGAACATCTAGAAAAAACATACACAAAGAAAAAAGATTCCATTTCAGTAAGTGAAAATTTCACTTGGTATGCAGAGATTTAACAGGCATGATCATGATGTCATCCCATCTTTATGGGGTGCCACATGTCAGCTGATTTATTCTTAGCACACATCATCAGTCTTTTTCCTTTCACCAAAATGCAGTCACGACTCCACCCTAAATCAAGATCTTTCAGGATCTAAATGTCAACATCATCAACATCTTAGTAATTTTGCCATTTTTTGTCAAAGAATAGATTTTACTTTGATGAAAAGTAGGATATTATCTATAGCTAACTTTTACATGGAACCAGAATGGGCCACTTTGGGGGCACTTCCCATTCCCAGTGTATCATATGTAAAGAAAATTCCTACTGTGATATTCTGGAGGAAGACATACCTCCCTATTCCTGTGGATGAGAACTCTTAGCAAAGTGTTAGTGTTGCTAAATGATGGCTGTGTGAGTCCTGTGGGTCAGTGCAGGCAGTGAGATAGAGCTATAGACCCGCTGCTCAGGGGAGGTCAATGCTGCAGATGTACAGAATCCAGACATGAACTTGAAGAGATGAAAGAGCTCAGGGACTCCTGAAAGGCAGAATGAAAGACTACAGGAAGATATATCAAAGAAGAGCAAAGCAGGAGTGGGTGTAGCACTGAGGACTGTAGGAGAACATTAGGAAAAGGCATCTCAGGCATCAGGGAAGGAAAACATATTAAGAAGAGAGGGACCAAGAGAGCCACATGCAGGAGCTATCAGGTAAAATGATGATGGAAGTTTCATCCTACTTAAGCTCTTTGAGGATTTAACCAGAGGGAAACAGAATTCTTAATGAATTGCAGTACAAATAAATTCTGACAAGATGCCAACACAAGAAAACAGGAAAGCAAACATAGGTTTGGAAGTGGTCCTTTCAGAAATCAAGATAGTGCTAATAATGAGAGTACATTTATAACCTTAAAATGGAAGAATTAGAGTAAAAAGTTACAAAGAGTCTAGAAAAAGTATTTGTGGATTTAAATGGAAGCACTCTTGTTTCTGCCTTTTTTTTTTTGCCAGTTCTAGGGCTTGAACTCAGGGCCTGAGCACTGTCCCTGGCTTCTTTTTGCTCAAGGCTAGCACTCTGCCACTTGAGCCACAGCGCCACTTTTGGCTTTTTCTGTTTATGTGGTGCTAAGGAATCAAAACCAGGGCTTCATGCATGCTAGCCAAGCACTCTACTGCTAAGCCACATTCCCAGTCCTGTTTCTGCTTTTCTGGAGAGATAACATGAAAAAAAAATAAATCTACCACTTAACAAGAAATTTTGAGTAAATATAAAAATATAATCTCACAAGAAATTAAGGGAAAACAGGTGCCAGTGGCTCATGCTATAGTCCTAGTGACTTAGGAGGCTGAGATCTGAGGATTGCAGTTTGAGGCCAGTCCAGGTAGGAAAAGTCCATGAGACTTGTATCTCCAATAAACTACTCAGAAAAAGCCAGAAGTGGCACTATGGTTCAAGTGGTAGAGCACTAGCCTTGAGCATAAAGAGGCTAAGGGACAGAACCCAGGCCCCTAGTACAAGCCCCAGGACCAGCAAACAAACAAACAAATGAAATTAAGGGAAATCCCCATGGGTCAAAAAATGAGGAAGGTTAAAGAAGCCTCAGAGCTGAATACTAAAATGACATTGGTCTCATAAAGATGCTTCGATTTGAACAGAGTTGATCTCACAAAATGTGCAAAAAAGAATTGAGAGCCCCACATAAGGTAAGAATTCTGTAAGTACTATGTCCTTAATATAAGTCCTCACACAAATGACTCTTGGCCTGGCTTTGTGTGTGTGTGTGTGTGTGTGTGTGTGTGTGTGTGTGTGTGTGTGTGTGTGTGTGCTACTGAGGTTTGAACTTAGAGCCTTACACTTGTTAGGCAACAACTTAAGCCACGTTCCAAGGCCTTCAACAATAACTTCAGTTGTTTCTTTAGATAGTCTCATATTTTTTGCTTGGGCCAACTTCAGACTGAAGTCCTCCTACTTTCTCCTCCCATGAAGCTGTGAATACTAGTGTGAGCCACTTTGTCCCAACTTGTTTGTTGAAATGGGTGTCTCATTTGAGCAGGCTGGTCTCAAATTGAGATCCTCCCAATTGCTGCCTTTCTTTCTTTTTTTTTTTTTTGCCAATCCTGGGGCTTGAACTCAGGGCCTGAGCACTGTTCCTGGCATCTTTTTGCTCAAGGCTAGCACTTTACCTCTTGAGTCACAGTGCCCACTTTGGGCTTTTTCTATATATGTGGTGCTGAGGAATCGAACCCAGGCCTTCATGTATACAAGGCAAGCACATAACCACTAGGCTATATTCCCAGCCCTTGCTGCCTTTCAAGTAGCTCATATTATAGGGGTTGGCCATGGTGCCCTTTGGCTTTCCTTCTGTGAGGAAGAAAAGCATGTTTTGCTGAGGTGGGTTTGAAGTTCATATTATCAATGAGATAATTAACCCAAAGTGCCTCTTGCCATTTCAGACCTAACAGTAATAAATATTTTCTATAGATGAACTCACTTTAATCTAGGCCTTACAGGATTGCCACAAAAAACTCCTACTTGAACATAAACTTGGAGTCTAAATTGCAAAATACATCTATAAACAACTAAGTCCACCAAAGCTAAATATAAATATTGACTCCTAAGGATAGCTGACACTGGAATTAAGAAAAACAGAAAAATCAGTATATTAAGTGATTTAAGTGGCATAAGCCAAGATATTTTAATTTTCAAAGAACATATTTAATAGAAAAAGAACCAAATTAAACTTAAAAATATGAAAAACCAAGGTCACAGAGCGGCTCACAGCTGTGAGTCCTAGTTTCCTGGAAGGTTGAAATAGAAAGGATTGCAGTTTGAGGCCAATCCAGACAAAAGTCTCAAGACACCCCTTCTTACCAATATCTGGAGGCAGGGGCATATGCCTGTCATCATAGCTTCATGGGAAGCACAGACAGATCACTGTTGAGGCACTCACCTGGGCACGAAAGGAGATGCTATCTGAAAGTAACCAATAAGGACAAGACAGGGCTGGAGGTATGGCTCAGTACCTGCCTAGTAAGTGTAAGGATGATTTCAAACACCATTACTGCCAAAATTTATAAAAATATAATCAATGAAATTATAACATAATAAGTAGGTGAAAGAGTAAAATACTTTCAACCAAAGAGAAGCTCTAACGTCAATAAGAGCCTTGATATTATTGAAAATATCACAGACATGGAAAATATGAAATCCATAATAAGATATGGAGAATAGAATGGAAAAGTTTTATGTCACAGTTCAAAAATTAAAAGTTAATATTAAAATATATAATGAAAAATAATTTTAAACAATATAGTGAATAAGGGCTGGAGGTGTGGTTCAAATGGAAGAGTGCTTACCTAGCAAGCATAAGGACCTATAACACCAAAAATATATGATTAATGAGAGAAATTCTCTGATGCAAGAGTCATAATAAATTCCAAGGAAGTTAAAATGAAAAATTAGAGCTAGGCATCCCAAATATATCAAAGACAGACAATCTAAGAAAGTAGTAAAAAAGCAGTGAGAGAAACATGATAGGTTATTTACAAAGTTATCAACAGTTGTATAAAAGCAATAATTTTTTGCAGTAGTGGAAAACAAATCTGGTATGCTAGACAAGGCCTCTGAAGTAATATCTTTTAATACTGTTTTTTTTTAATTTTTTCAATTTTTAAAAATTAAGTAGATGTAGAGAGGATCTTCAATTCAAGATGTCAATTTACAATCAACATTACCCTAAAACAATACTTTAATAGCAACAATAGGAGCAATTATTAAAAAAAATAACTGTCAAGGGCTGGGAATGTGGCCTAGTGGTAAAGTGCTGGCCTCATATACATGAAGCCCTGGGTTCGATTCTTTAGCACCACATAGGTAGAAAAAGCTGGAAGTGGTGCTGTGGCTCAAGTGGTAGCCTCCAGCAGCAAAGAAGCCAGGGACAGTGCTCAGGCCCTGAGTTCAAGCCCCATAACTGGCAAAAAACAAAACAAACAACTGCCAGTTAGTCATACTACTATTCAAGAACTCTGAGAAAATAAAGATGCAGAAACTCAAAATGTGAACTACTGAGACACAATTAAGACAGAAAGTTTCCTAAAGGCTCAGCATCAGCGGCTCATGCCTATAAACTTAGCTACTTGAGAGGCTGAGGTCTGAGGATTGCAGTTGAAAGCCAGCCTGGGGAAAGAAAATCTGTGAGACTATCATCTCCAATTAATCACCAGAAAATAGGAATTGTGCACTGTGGCTCAAAGAGGTAGAGTGCTAGCCTTGAGCAAAAATGCTCAGAGATGGCTTCTACGCCCTGAGTTCAAGCCTCACAACCAACCAACCAACCAACAAAAGTTTCCGAAGGAAGAATAAGGATCCGAGAAGAATATCTCAGATGTAAAGTAATGGTGAGCAAAGCAAGTGCTATGGTTTGTGAAATTCTTTAAAAAGTCAAAAATTAAAATAAATGTGAAAGAAGGGGCAATGGGACATAAAACAATTCTAAGATCCTCATATTATTTGGGAAAAAGATAGGAACAGAAATTTGCCTTAGATTTTAAGGATGTATGTGAAAATGGAAAATTAACTCCACTTACCTTTTTGGATTTTTTCACCTCTTGAATTGGTGTTGAATCAATAACTTCTGGGGTGTCTGGAGAAGTGCTCGGGGCACATTCACTCATATTACCTACAATTGAATACATTTAAATATATCATTCTGCAGTGTATCAGTGGCTCATGTCTGTAATCCTCGCTACGCAGAAGGCTGAGATCTGAGAACCAAGGTTTTAGACTACCCTAAGTCTCTGAACACTGACACATGAACACCATGAATGATGTATTTGTTTGTGAAGCATCTGCGATAGTTATAAATGAAAACAGATATGCCTGGGATACATATTTCATAACTTGTTAATGAGTGTCATATGACAGTAAAAGTTATAAAAAATGTGTATAAGCATATAATGACCCAACCACATGTATGTGTACATAAATGAATATTGTATATCTAACCTTTATTTTTAATACATTTTTCTTAAAATTTATTTTTTTATCTAACATTCAAAAATATGCTTTTGAAGTCACATGTGTTCATACCTTTTGGATTTTTGTTGTATTCATGAACAGCTATATCCTCTGCACTGGCTTTTCTTTCCTATAAACAATAAAGACACATGTCACGAAAAATATATTTGTCCCATGATAGATTAAACTTAGTCTTGGTTTTTACACAGAGTTACAGAGCCTGTCTCTAGCTAGTAAGACAAATATATGATAACTACTTTTTTTCTGGTACTGGGGCTTGAACTAAGGGATGGAGCTCTTATTTGGCTTATTTTAATCTCCTTCTTCTATGTGGTGATTACTTCATCTGGCTAGGCTATTGTGAAATGAGGGGCTTTATATACTAATTACTAATGTTCTAGCTTAAAATTATATGATTAAAAAACCTGTGTGACTTAGACTTTTTCCTCAAAGATGATTCAGAAATATTAATTGGTATCTAATTAATCTCAACATTTTACCATCTGGAGTGGGTGTTTAATACTTTCTCTATGAAAAGTTTAGAAACCATTCTCACCTAAATTATAAATGCTTCCCATAAAAATAATCACTTTTCCTTTCTGAAAGAAAGTAACTGTCAGAAAGTGAGGAAGGATCCTTGGTAAAGGAAAGAACCAAGGATGAGAATGATCTCTAAAGGACAATAACCTTTTGTAAAGTAAAAATATATGCACCTAGCTGAATGCCAGTGGCTAATGGCTATAATCCTAGCTATTCAGGAGGCTGAGATCTGAGGACTGCAGTTCAAAGCTAGCCCAGGCCGGAAAATCTGTTAGATTCCTATGTCCAATACACTACCCCAAAAAAGCTGGAAGTGGAGTTATGGCTCAAGTGGTAGAGCACTACTAGCCTTGAGCAAGAGAAGCTTAGGGACAGGCCCTGAGTTCAAGCTCCAGGACCAATAAAACAAAACAAAAAATACATGCACATAAAATAATATATGTATTTAAGTACCAATTCAAATAAAAGGATATACGGATATATTTCAGTAGTTGTCTATGTCAGAAAAAAGGGGAATGGGAACAGGGCCAAAAGAAAATGAATTCAAGTAAAAGGGAAGAACCTAGAACAGAGCAGGGATGAGAGTGTAGAAGTCTCAACTAACAGTGCATGAGAGTTCAAGAATGAAAATAGAGTGCTTGCCTCGTATACAAGAAGCCCTGGGTTCGATTCCCCAGCACCACATATACAGAAAATGGCCAGAAGTGGCTCTGTGACTCAAGTGGCAGAGTGCTAGCCTTGAGCAAAAAGAAGCCAGGGACAGTGCTCAGGCCCTGAGTCCAAGGCCCAGGACTGGCCAAAAAAAAAAAAAGAATGAAAATAGATTCATACAATGCTATTAGGTTTGGGTTTCAGAATTCCACACCTCTGAAATTAGTACCAAATATTGTTTGTAAGTGAATTTCAAAATGACCAACTGTCTCCTAGTAAAACTGCCAAATAATGGAAATTATGCTTTTAACACTCCTAGTTTAACTTTCAGGATGATCACTGCTTTCTCAGTGATATCTCCTCCTATTCTTTACATATTTCTGTCTATATTTTATCTGTGAAGAATTAATCACAACATCAAATACTGCTGGGACCAACTTTCATTTGCCCATATACATTTAAATGTATGGATATACACATCCTATTTTTCCACTAGCACTGGGGCTCCTAGCTTTGCCTTTTCAGTATTTCAAATACCTGTGCCCAACTTTTTTGTTCATTTCCCAGAAGTGTCCACCCACATCAACTGACTTCAATGCATTTGAGGGACAGAATCCTACCAAGCAGTGTGGCAAGTGTGTTAGAGACAAGGTATGCTTAATTCAGAAAGTAGTTAAAGCCTTTTCTTGGCACATGAGCTATTCAGAGAAGTATTTCTGCTCCCATAGGCAAATGAAACTGCAGGGACTAGGAACCCATATGTTTTCTCTCAGGATTAAGATTCAACCATCTATTATCATACCTCTTCAATGATTTCAGCTGGAATGTCTTTGATACTTCCTGACACTTTGGTTTCACTATGATCACCTGCAGCAACATTTTTATTGTCTTGCGTAGTTTTCATCTCATCTATTTCTTTGGCATTAACTTGGCTGTCAGTGTCTTCTGCTTTTGTGTCTGTAATTTCAGACAAACTCAGATCCTATGACAGATTTGATCACAAGAGAAGACTCAGATTAAAAAAGAGACTTTATACTGCTATCAAATATTTATATTAAATAATAACTCATATTTATAATTAAATAATAATGTATATTATCTCAAAGAACATGTAGAATATTAAATCATATACCACAGTTGGAATGATAAAACACTGCCTCATCCATGCTGAACATCAAGTAACTGCATTACCAAGAATATTTTACCTGCTGCTCTATTTCAATGTCTAGGTTCCTCAAATGCTTTTGGTACCTACAGCAAGGTTAAAAATGGTAAAAATTTGATTACATTTATTTTCTTAACTGTCTCTACAAGATGTTTTTAAACTTGAGAGAAGTGAAAACATTTTCTATGTGTTATGGCATTTTCATATAAACTATGTATTGTGTTCCTTTTTTAAAACATAGGAATTTAAAATCCCTCCAAAGGTATTTTTCCCTGATATTTATAACAGAGATAGGTATACATATTTATATTTCAAAAATACATAAAAGGGTACCTAATAATTTACATCCTTTGCTCTTGATTATGAAGAGCAGAGGAAAACCCAACTAAAGATAGAACTTGGTTTATGTGGCTTCTAGCCAGCTAATCCAAATTAGAAAACACTATGCATTTCATAGATGTGTAGTCAATTATGTAATACTTAGTAAGTACAGGGAGAAAGCATTGGTTTTAGCCTTTGTCCTGTACAGAGACTTTTTTTTGAAGTTATGTAGGTGAGGTAGCTATAATTTACCAGAGACCAAAACCTTTCCTTTTTGCATGATTTTCCATCTAGGTAACATATTATGCCTATGCAGACACACAATATGGTTATCTAACATTATCAGGACTTATGATGATAAATATGTACATAATTATATGTAAGCAATAGGCTAAGTAGAAAGAGCAGTAATGCTAAGATTCAGAATTTCAGACTATGTCCCTTGCTCACATGGGCATGGGAAGTAAACCGTATTCTCGGGATAGTCCTCATCCAGAGAGCTTGACTGGTCTTGGCATTGAGTCAATTCCAGTCAGTTTTGCTACCTTAGACATTAGTGCCCTCATAAAATAATATACTGATAGCACAAAAACTATTTTGGAATGTTATCTTATTTTAGAAATAGGTGAATCACACATACATGTCTACAAACTACAATTATAAGCATTAACCAAGAAAATCCATTCTATGGGAACCGCTAGAAACTACATCATTTTCTAAATTTGACAAAGCTATTAGAAAATGGCATTTTTCGCTAAAAATCACAACAATTAAGCACTTGGCAATTGTTAAGCACATGTGAAATTATTCTGTACACATATGGACAACTACTTTAAATCACAGAAAACACTTACCTTCAAACTGAAACAACTTAGGAGAAATTGGCAGAATACTGTCATTTCACAAAGAGAAAGGGTAAAGTTTAAGTACATTTTCACACTACTGTTCAAGATAGAAAAAGGGTAATTAGGAATGGCCAAGTATGTTTCTTGGGTTAGGAACTCAGGAGGTGAACAAGCCTGATTTCTCACAAAGGACTTGTTTCAGGGTCACACAGCACAAGGTAACACTTCTAATATTTCTTATGGACATGATTAAGAAAGCCACTGTGTCTTGAGAGGGTTCAGTGTACTTAAGAATACAATCACAAGACTGGGTGATAGAGTTCAGTTGTAGAGAGCTTGCTTTAAATGCATGAGACCCTGAGTTGATTCTCAGTAATATAAAAGTAAATTATACAATGCTTTAGAATTAGAGGCTTCTATTAGAAGATAGCATGTGGTTTCCCTTGGGCAAGGAGGGCATCTGAGGAACTTTTAACTAAGCTTTTTAAAAAAAGTTTTTTTTGCCAGCCCTGGGGCTTGAACTAAGGGCCTAGGCACTGTCTCTGAGATTCTTTTGCTCAAGGCTAGCACTCTACCCCTTGAGCCACAATGTTACTTCCAGCTTTTTCTGTTTATGTGGTATTGAGGAATTGAACCCAGGGCTTCATGCATGCTAGGCAAGCACTCTACCTAAGTTTTATCTTGATATGGATGATGGTAAGTTTTGGGTGCATTTTTACTTTGTAAAAAATACATCAAGAGAGCCAGGTTCAGGTGGCTCATGCCTGTAATCTTAGCTACTCAGGAGGCTGAGACCTCAAGATCGTGGTTCAAAGCCAGTAGAGCCGCACTATCACTATCTCATCTGAGTACACTGGATACTGTATATACTGGTATTAGATCTAGGAAAGTGAAAGGGAATATCAAAATTGAGAGACAAAGGATAAAAAGACAAATGACTCCAAAAGCAATACTTACAAAACCATTTGGTGTAAACCAACTGAACAATTCATGGGGGGAGAGGAAAAGGGGGAGGGGAGAGGAGGTAACAAACAGTACAAGAAATGTACCCAAGGACTAATATATGAAACTGTAACCTCTCTGTACATCACTTTGATAATAAATAAGAAAAAGAAAAAGAAAATATCATAGCATTGTTATAGTGCTCTAGTATAGCAGTAAAGCCAGCACAGGCAGGAAAGTCCATGAGACTCATCTCCAATTAACCACCAGAAAACTGTAAATGGAGCTGTGGCTCAAAGTGAAAGAGTGCTAGCCTTGAGCAGAAAAGCTCAGGAATAGCTCCCAGGTCCAGAGTTCAAGGCCCACGACCACCACCACCACTACCACCACCACCACCACCAAAACAAAAAACATCGAAGGATGGGAATGTGGCTTAGTGGTAGAGTGCTTCTCTAGTGTGCATGAATCCCTATGTTCAATTCCTCAGTCCACATAAGCAGAAAAAGCCGCAAGTAGCACTGTGGATCAAGTGGTAGCATGCTAGCCTTGAGCAAAAGAAGCTCAGGGACAGTGCCCAGGCCCTGAGTTAAAGCCCCAGAACTAGCAAAAAATAATACATTGAGTTACAGGTATTGAGATATACATTTTTCTCTATAGTATTTGTGCGTGAGCGGGGCACACATACACACGCAGGTTGGTTCTGGGGCTTGAACTCAAGGGCTTGGACCTTCTCCCTGAGCTTTTGTGCTCAAGGTTAGCACTCTACCACTTCCTGCTTTCTGGCGATTAAATGGAGAAAAGAGTCTCATGGACTTTCCTGCCCAGGCTAGCTTTGAACTTTGATCCACAGAGCTCAGCCTCCTAAGCAGCTAGGATTACAAGTGTGAGTCTCCTGAGACTGGCCTATAGTGTGTGTATGTATGTATGTGTGTGTGTATATCTCTCACATCTAAAAAACTATGAAGCATAACATTTCATGCTACAACTCTGGATTCATGACATTCATCAGTGTCATACAGGATACAGAATGATTTCCTAATACATTAATGCACGATGAAACTTTATATCTAAGTTCTCTAAGGCCAGAAAATGCATATATTAAACTTCAATTTCAAGTAGTTTTTTGTTTGTTATGGTTTGTTTGGTTTTTGGTCAGTTTTGGAACTTGAACACAGATCCTGGGTGCTGTCCCTGAGCTCCTTTGTTCAAGGCTAATACTCTACTACTTTGAGTCACAGCAACACTTCCAGCTTTTTTGGAAGTTAATCGGAGATAAGAATCTTATCGACTTTCCTGCCTAGGCTGGCTTTGAACTGTGATCCTCAGATGTCAGCCTCCTGGAATAGCTAGGATTAAAGGTGTGGGCCAGCAGCACATGCGGGCAAGGAGTTTTTGTTTGGCTGGAAAAGGTAAGTTCATTTATGGCTATACGAGAAATAACCAAGCAGTAGTGAAAGGATAATAAATACAAAGGTCTAAACACTGTCTTCTAAGCCTAGCTCTACCATTGGCAGCCTCCACGTGATATCTAATTACTTTGTGGGATATATGTAAAATGGGAAAATATATAATGTATATGTGTGTAAATATGCACACACATATAGTGAGCACTCAGTGAACAACCATCTTTCCACTCAACACTCAGTTTCCTAAGCCAAAAGAAGGAAGACTTAGTTTTCCCCCTCCCTTCCAATTCCATTCCAATGTGTCTTCATAATACATGCCCCCATATCTTCATCCCCACTGTCCTAGTCCAGGCCTTCTTCATTCTTTGCCTGGCTGACCGTAACTGCTGCAGTCTCTGACTTGCATTCTATCCTTTTCAAATCCACCTCTCCATATTATTGCCAGAATGGTCATACAAAAGGTTAGGTGAAGTAAACTTAAACATCATTTACAAACACTTAAGACTCTCTGCCTCTCAATGTAATATCAAATATTCTTAAGATTCCCATCAGCCTGGAAAGCCCCCATTCCCTCAAATCTGTTGCCTGATTAAGTTTTGCTTGACCTGTCTTAGCATGACTTAGATTCTTTACTTGACAGTGAGTTTTTTTCCTAACATTTCTCTGTGGCAGTTGAAGTTCCACTCCTGACAGTGTAATGTATGAAAAAAATTCTTGCTTATCCTACAGAGCTTCTTGAAATAAAAGAACACAAAGAGCCCTATTAAGAAATAGAGTTAGCTGGGCGCCAATGGCTCATGCCTGTAATCCTAGCTACTTGAGGTTGAGATCTAAGGACTGTAATTTGAAGCCAGCTTGGGCAGGAAAGTCTGTGAGACTCTTATGTCCAATTAACTACCAGAAAACCAGAAGTGGTATTATAGCTCAAAGTGGTAGAGCACTAGCCTTGACCAAAAAGAAAAAAGCTCAGGGACAGTGTACAGGCCCCGAGTTCAAGCCCCATAACTGACAAACAAAGAAGAAAGGGTTACCTTGATATTGCCAGGAGTTGTTTGAAGAAATATATACCTAAAAAGGCATGTCATAATAGCTAAGTGGCCTTTACTTTTTTTTTTTTTTTTGGCCAGTCCTGGGGCTTGGACTCAGAGCCTGAGCACTGTCCCTGGCTTCCTTTTTTTTTTTTGCTCAAGGCCAGCACTCTACCACTTGAGCCACAGTGCCACTTTTGGCCGTTTTCTAGATATGTGGTGCTGGAGAATCGAACCCAGGGCTTCATGTATACGAGGCGAGCTCTCTTGCCACTAGGCCATATTCCCAGCCCTGGCCTTTACTTCTTGAGATTCACTTGACCTGCAGAAGTTTTGGTACATAAATATTTGTTGAATAGATATTATATACCAAACATTAAACTATGTCTCAAGTACAATGAAAAGAAGAAGGGATTACAGCTCTTTCCTTGATGGTTGCATTGGGTTTAATGTATACATGTTTAGCAAGTGAAT
This sequence comes from Perognathus longimembris pacificus, assembly GCF_023159225.1. Classification (NCBI taxonomy): domain Eukaryota; kingdom Metazoa; phylum Chordata; class Mammalia; order Rodentia; family Heteromyidae; genus Perognathus; species Perognathus longimembris. The sequence goes on along the minus strand of NC_063188.1, from coordinate 87,961,427 downwards.
GAGGAAAAGGCACTTCAGTTGCACTCACCTTGAGTGCTGCTATATAGCAGCTGCAGACGTTCTGTGGAAACTCACAGCTTACCTTAAAGTCTTTTTCTGACCGAGTACTCATTAGGAAACTGCAACTCAATGCCTTCTACATATTCAGCTCATACTTCCCTCAGAAATGATCATTGATAAACTACAGACAAATTGTGGGTAATGAGCAGATGAAAGCAATGAAGAAGGACCTAATTTTTAACTTCTTTTTCTTTCTCTGCTAAGATATACGTAAATGTATATTAATAAAAGTGATTTACATACTTACAAATTTTATATATATTAAGATGTATATTTAGCTATATTAATAGTATATTTTAAATAATAGCATATTTAAAAATATATATAATTTATAAATATGTAAACCACTTCTATCCATGTAAGTCTGTGGCTAAAATGGCCATTCTCTAAGCTCTTCACTAATCTCTAGTAAACTCCTCTTGATAAACTTTAGAGTGTAAGAAGCCTGCTAACCATTAATGTGGGATTAAAGAAATGTTTACTGAACAGTTCAGTACTTAGTTTTGGGTCACTGTTTACTTCAGCAAAACTGCTAGTTTGCCTGAAGTTTGGATGATCTGGGTGACTACATTCAAGATTAGGTATTGAGGAAAACAGATACCAGTAATTCTGATTCTGACAAAGTACAGAAACACTCAGGTCACCTCTTCTAAAGTGATGTTTCCATATGAAGAAACAGGCCTGTAAAGGCTAAGAAACTGGCCCAAGTCATCCAGCTAACAGGTATAAAGCTAGAAGAAGGGCCCTGGACTATGAATTGCTATGTATGTCCTCTTGATCGGACACGTGATTGTAAAAACAATAGCTTCTCAAGAGTATACCAAGTTTTTTGCCAGGAAAATGCAAAGAATAGGTAAGAAATGCTATTTAAGAGTGGGCATCTAGGCCAGTTCACGTTCTGAGATGGGCATACTTCAAACACAATTTCATGTTGTTAGCTGATAATCTCTTCTTGGGAAGAAGAATGCCCCTACTTTTAACATTAACAACTTAAGTTTAAACATTTCTTGTATCCTTGGAATTCCCGACAGAAGTTTCTTTATGACTACATCTGTCATCCATATTATTTAATCTTTTTCAAACTACTTTTAAATAACTATGTTTGAGCTGGGCTCTGATTGCTCACACCTGAAATCCTAACTACTCAGAGGCTGAGATCTATAGAATGCAGTATGAATCAAGTCCAGGAATGAAAGTTTTTGAAACTATCATGTCCCATTAACCACCAGAAAACCTGATGTGGAGCTGTGGCTCCCAGTGGTAGTGTACTAGCCTTCAGCAAACAAGCTCAGGGACAGCATCTGGGCCCTAAGTTTAAGCCCCATGACCAAGAAAACAAACAATATTTCGGCACATACACTTTATAATAGTATTAATTCTATGTTATGAAAAGTTAACGAACATGGTAGAATTCGGCTGTGGACTGCAATGCCTATCTATCTACCAGAGATGCTTGTAGCTAAGCACAACTTGTAATTGAAACTAGGAAATTCTGCATTTCATTTGATTCCACTTTTTCTCCTCATATTCTTTTTTACTCACTGAGAATCAAATGAGCAAAGAATATAACTACACAAAAATCACAGGATGTTTACATCAAAATCTGTCATGTTTAAGATATGGAAGGGATTGAGAAAGGAAGTCAGTTGGAAAGAGAGCTGGTGGCTCATGCCTGTAATTGTAGCTACCCAGGAGATTGAGATCTGAGGACTGCAGTTGGAAGCCAGCCCAGGCAACAAAGTCCATGATACTGTAATCTCCAATTAATTACCAAAAACCCAGCAGTGAAGCTATGAGTCAAATGGTAGAGTACTAACCTTGAGCTGAAAATGAAAAATCTTTGGGACAGAGCCCAGGTCTGAGTTTAAGCTCCAGGACTGCAGTGTGCATGTGTGTGTGGCACACACACACACACACACACACACACACACACACACACACACACAACTACCTTCATAATATACACTGGAAATTGTAAGGGAAGACTGCAATTATTTTAGTGGACTCTAGCCCCTGTAAAATTCAACACCTAATATTAGATATTTTTTTTCACAAACAAGACTATTTACATTTTATCTTTATTTTACTTAAAACATTCTGACATGCAAAAGACAAAATGAAAATTACAGAAAAGTCAATGAAGAAAAAAAAATCAAGGACAGAAAACACATTGGAAATGAAGATTCAAACAGTACAGTTAAAATTCAGGAAGTAAAGGAGATTAGAAATACAAGGTTATAAAAGATAAGAGACAATTAAAACTGTAACTTTGTAAGAGTGAAAAGATTTTTTTATAAGAAACTAGGCTTATTTTAAAATATACTTTTTCTTAAACATTTCTTATTCAAAAAACAAAATGAGAGAACAGCAAATTCAGAATGAAAAGAATTTAAGAGTTAGAAGGGATTATTATCATGTCATTCACTCAATTGTACAAATGAGGAAACTGAGCCCCAAAGAGTAACTCTGCCTGGCCTATAAGCAAAAGTCTTACACTCCCACATAAAGTTAATCTCCATTTCATTAGATATATCATCTGCCTAGACAGTAACTGAAAGAGATCACATTAATAAGAGAGTTGTCACTGTCAATTTTTATAAAAAGGACACAAAAGCTAAAAGAAATAAATTAATTCTTTAAAATGTCAATTATTAATTTTAGTCTTTGATTAGTATTTATTTTTATAAAATTATTTTATGTAGTGGGCAAACTATGGTCAAAGCCTGAAAAATACATGCTAAATTATGTATGAAACTATAATCCCTCTGTACATCGCTTTGATAATAAATAAATTAAAAATTTTAAAAATATATATGGCTAATATATTGATTTAAAAAAATCAACCTGGGGGCTGGGAATATGGCCTAGAGATAAAGTTCTTGCCTCCTATATGTTAAGCCCTGGGTTCAATTCCTCAGCACCACATATATAGAAAAAGCTGGAAGTGGTGCTGTGGCTCAAGTGAGTGCTAGCCTTGAACAAAAAAAAGAAGCCAGGGACAGTGCTCAGGCCCTGAGTTCAAGCCACAGGACCAGCAAAAAACAAAACAAAACAAATCAATCCGTGTAATCTGTGCATTGGTAGCTTATGCCTGTAGTCCTAGCTACTCAGGAGGATTCAAGTTTGGAGCTAACCAGGGCAGAGAAGTCCATGAGACTTCTATCTCCAATTAACCACCAAAAAGCTGTGGCTCAACTGATAGAGTACTTGCTTTGAGCAAAAATGCTCAGGGTCAGTGGCATGCCTGGGCTGGGCCCTGAGTCCAAGCTCCAGGATTTACAGGGAGGAAAAAATCAAGCCAGGCATTGGTGGCTCAAAGCTAGAATCCTATCTACATGAGAGACTATGATTGACAGGATTGCAGTTCCATGTCAGCTCATGAGGCTTTATCTCAACAGAAGCTGGGCATGGTGGCATGCACCTGTCATCCCACCTACAATAGGAAGTCTAAAACAGACAACAGTCCAGGAACACACAAAGTAGGAAATAAGACCCTGTCTCAAAAACAGCCAGTGCAAAACAGGACTGGAAGTACGGTTCAACATCAGAGTACCTACCTAGAAAATGTGAGGCCGTGAGTTCAAATCCCAATACTGGTAAAAGAAAAATCTGATGTTTCAGTAGTTCTTAAGGATCTGCACTTTTTTTGCTAGTCCCAGGGCTTGAACTCAGGGCCTGGGCACTGTCCCTGAGCCTCTTTTGCTTAAGGACAGCACTCTACCACTTGAGCCACAGTGACACTTCCAGCTTTTTCTGTTTATGTGGTACCGAGGAATCGAACCCAGGGCTTCATGCATGCCAGGCAAGCACTCTACCACTAAGCCACATTCCCAGCCTGTACTTATGTTTGAGATAATGTCTTTTTAATAATTATGTGCTCTGGGCTAGCTTCAAACTCATTTCTCCATCTTCAGCCTCCTCAGTGCTGGGCTTATAGGTGAGTACTACTACAGATGGTTTTACATACACTAGTTTGAAGTGAACTGTTCTGTGTAACAAATATAGTATTCACAGTATATGTCTAGTTCCTAAATTTGCTTTTAACAATAGTTATTTACAATGCAGTATATTTAATTATATATTTATATATTATTATACATTTATAGTATATATTACTTATTAATTCTAACAGTTACATATTAATTATATTGACATAGCCTTTAATATTGTCTAGTTACATATTTATAATTTGGCAGTTTAAGAGGCATCAGATTTTATCAGTGCCTCCTGCTGCCTTTTGACTCCTTAATACAAATGAGATCAATTTTTTTCCACCACATGTAAAATACCACCACACAAAATTAATTTAATGAAATATGAGTGCATATTGTGCATACAGCATTCAAGCAATTTGGCTTGCAATAATCTGGTGAAATTTAAAGTGTGTTATTTCAATTCCAAATAATGTGGCAATACATTATTCCAGAATTTTTTGGAACCTGGAGGCCCATTTTCTAAAAGTTGTTTTGATCGCACTGGCATTTTAGACCTCTGCTCTTTCCATTTTCCCTCTGGGTTAGTAAATGACTTTTGTTGATACGTTCTATGTTTGCCATATTTCATAGATCCTTTCATTTTGCTCATTCTTTTTGACTCTTCTTCATCACTCTGCCTTTCCTGCTTTTCATTCTCTTTTTTATATATCTCCTGCAATTTCCCTTCTTCTTCCTCATTGTCTACCTCTTCTTTCTCCTCTTCTCCATTCCTCCCATTTTCTTCCCCATCCCTCCTTTCCTTTTCTTCTCCTTCCTCTTCTTCCTCATCTCCTTCTTCATCCTCTTCTTCTTCCTCTCCTTCCCCCTCCTTTCCCCATTCTCCTTCGTCCTCTCCTTCCCCCTCTCCTTCCTCTTCTTCTCCTTCCTCCTCTTCCTCTCCTTCCTCTTCTTCTTCCTCCCCTTCTTCTTCCTCTCCTTCCTCTTCTTCCTGGTCTTCCTTTTCCTCCTCTCCTTCTCCCTCTTCTTCCTCCTCTTCCCCTTCTCCTTCCTCCTTTTCATCACTTTCATCTTTCCTCTCTCCTTCCTCTTCTTCTTCCTCTTCTGCACCTTCTTCTCTTTCCTCCTCCTCTTCTCCCTCTCCTTGCTCCTCCCCTTCCTCCTCCTCCTCTCCCCACTCTCCTTGCTCTTCTTCCACTTCTTCCTCGCTTTGCTCTTCCCCTTCTCCCTCTTCTAGTCCTTGCTTTCTTTCTTCCAGGTTGCCTTCATCCCTTCCCTTTCTTCCTTCTTCTTCCTCATTACTTTTCTCCCACTCCTCCTCTTCTAGGCTCTTCTGTTCCTTACTCAAGCACTGCATTGCTTGTCCTCCTTCCTCCTCCTCCTCCTCCCCCTCTTCTCCCTCCTCCTCCTCCTCCTCCTCCTCCTCCTCCTCCTCCTCCTCCTCCTCCTCCTCCTCCTCCTCCTCCTCCTCCTCCTCCTCCTCCTCCTCTTCTTCCTCCTCCTCCTTCATTTGCCACTGTTCCACACTTGCGATACCCTTCTCACAGATTTGGTCCCCTGGACCTTCAGTCCCAACTACTATCTCTCCCACTGGCTCTCCCTTGCCTTCACTCACCTCTGCTCTGACTGTAAGGTCATCTGATAACGTTTGTGCCTTCTTCTCCTTTTGGCCTCCTGGTACCTCAATATTTTTCTTATATGTCTCTATTACTTGCTCCTCTATTTCACTTTCTTCTGAATCATCTGCTTCTTCCCGCTCCTCTTGTATCTTTGACAAATGCTCATGAATAAAATCATACTTTCCCTTGAATCTGGACTTTCTGGATTTATTACCATTTCTTTGTTTAAGAAATGGTCTGCTGAACCACAAGCTGTGCTCAGTTTCCACTTCATCATCGTCTTTCTCTTCACTACTAAAATGTACTGACTTGGATTGCAAGAACATGTTAGTTTTGCCTTGCTGACTCTGTTTTTTATACTCCATGTAACTTTTTGGCTCTTCTAGGAAATATGTTTCACTGCCAATGATCATTTGTTCAATCCTATTTTCCTTAACATAACCTTTACGTTCTTCATACACAGAATTTGCATCTTTATCTGATATGTCATCAAAAAATGTATCATACTGTGAAAATTTCACTTTCTTTTCCCTTTTCCTTAGATCTTTCACACTTGCCATTTTCTTCAGCCCAGTGTTCTTCACAGAAATTATTTCTTCATCACTGTCTGTGTCTATTTCCTTATCATCAAGGTGATCAATACCACTGCTATTTTTGTGTCTAAACATCATTTTTTGTAAACCCTTTCCATTGATGTCAGCCCGATGCCTCACCTGATGTGTGCCATTACTTTCTTCTTCGTCATCTGAAAATGCTTCCAAGGTTTCAGCTCCTTTCACCATGTAGATGCCTGATGCCATATGTTGTTTATATGCTTGACGTTCTTCTGTTTTTGACCTCTCTTCAAATTCATATCCATTACTATCATCATTGTCAATACAGGTTGTAAGCTGGTTCAGTTTCTCAACTGTGTCTTGGTTCTGAAAATTTTTAAAGTAATCATCATATTACTATTAGTTGATAAAAGAAACGTAAATTGCTGCTAAGATCTTACCTACTTATAAACTTAACTGGGAGAATAAAAAGTCCAATTTATTAAAGATTTTATTGAAGATTTGTTTTCTTTAGGGATAATTTATGCCAGGCTATATGTAGGTCTACCAAATGTTTAATTTTAATAATATCTATCTGTCTTTGGATGACTTTCAATTCTTATTACCTGCCTTGGTTTGGCCTTTTTTTTTTTTTTTTGCCAGTCCTGGGGCTTGGACTCAGGACCTGAGCACTGTCCCTGGCTTCTTTGTTTGCTCAAGGCTAGCACTCTGCCACTTGAGCCACAGCGCCTCTTCTGGCCTTTTCTATATATGTGGTGCTGAGGAATCGAATCCAGGGCTTCATGTATATGAGGCAAGCACTCTATCACTAGGTCATATTCCCAGCCCTAGTTTTGCCATTAATCACATTTATTCTCTACAGTTTTTCCTCAATCTCAATCTTTAGATATGATTCCTTTTCAGACTGATCTTGCAAGATGCTGTAAACATTTTTACACTACTCTGGCATATGGGATAGCTCAGTTTTGCCATCATCTTTATCATTTTTAATTTTCAAATTTTCATGTGTTTTGAGCTCATGAAATTTACAAAATTAAAGGAAATAAATAAAAATGTGAAAATAATAAATATGGGAAAATATTAGGTTACTTCTATAAGAGAAAATGGAAACCAAAACTGCTGATGAGGGGCTGGCAATATGGCCTAGTGGCAAGAGTGCTTGCCTCCTACACATGAAGCTCTGGGTTCGATTCCCCAGCACCATATATATGGAAAACGGCCAGAAGGGGTGCTGTGGCTCAGGTGGCAGAGTGCTAGCCTTGAGCGGGAAGAAGCCAGGGATGGTGCTCAGGCCCTGAGTCCAAGGCCCAGGACTGGCCAAAAAAAAAAAAAAAAAAAAAAACTGCTGATGAAATCTTTTTATCTACATAGTAAATAATGATGAATATACTTTTCTAAACCAAGTCTTTATGAGTTTTCAAATTTTGGATCATTTTCCTTCTACCTATTATGTTATATTCTTTAAAATAATCTGAATGTATGCAAAAATCACAAAAGAAGAAAATACTTAAGAGGTAAGACTTATTATATTAAAATTATTAAATCAAACATTTAGATTGGAATAATATACTAGCAATATAAAAATAATTCCCTAAGGAACAATATAGGACAAAGCCAAATTATTGACCTATTCTATACTTCTATAAGCTAATGGATTCAAATATCTGATAAATTTTGGTCTGAGTATGGCAAATTAAAATAAATGTTTACAAGTTGAGATATATTATGCCAGGAAAGTGCTCATAATAATTTATTAAAATAAGAAAAGTTACAAAGTGTGATAATAAATAGCTTATTCATCCAATCCTTTTTTATTTTTACTCACTAAAATATACCTGGTAGAGACTAAACGTAAAAGCAACATGTGAAGTATGAAATATCTTTCAGCTTAAAAGGAAAGATTTCCCTTTTTCATTTGTTCTACGTCTATTCTTTAAGAAGCAGTAAAACTTGTTAAGTCCTTTCCAGATCCCTAAGACACACAAGCCTAACCATCAGAACTAATTTCCAAATTGATGTATATTTCTTTTCCTAGCACACAATAAAGCATCTCAAAAGATGCCAAGCCCAGAGTCTAACAGAAGAGGATAGAAAGACACAGGAAAAATGACTGCTTGAAATACAGACACTAAGATGGTCAACATTCACCGTGCTTACATAACTGAGTAAGGAGAAAAGCTCTTCTACAGTCAGAAATGCTGTTATTCACTATGCCTCTCACTAATACAGATAAGAATAGTGAAGACTCATTCTAAATTTTTATAATTTAGCAAGATTGTCTTGCATTTCAGTGGGTTTGGTATTAAGGATTTTTTTATGTACCAAAGACATCAGAATCAGAAACTAAATATTTCATATAGCCTTCCTCCCTTAATTTACAATTTTGTTTTATTTTCCTAAATGGCAAACTCATCCTTTATTTCCCTTCTAGCCTTTAGAGCCAAGAAAAGCAAAGAATTTCAGAGCAGGCCTTACTTCTCCATGTCTGTGGAAACCACAGTCTGTGTTTTCCTCTAGCTATTCCTTACTCATTAAAAGTCTCTCTTTCTCAGCTATGAACAGTCTCTGCCTCATTTCCAAATGGTTTAGTCGTGCCTTTTATGCTGTCCAGTCCTTCAAAAATAAAAGTCCAATCTAAATACTGGAAAAATTATTATCTAGTATTTTCTCTAAAATTGCAAAATTTTAGAGCTAGAAGTAAACATTGTATAGAAACTCAGCATAGTAACTCCCTCAAAGTCATACTCAACTATATTCACACTCAGATAATAGCCATAAGCACTACAAGTATAATCTATTCCTTGACAGACAGTAAAATTATAAGCCTGTACCAGTGGCTCATGTCCATAATTCTTGTTACTCAGTAGGCTGTGATCTGGAAGATTATGGTTCAAAGCCACCCCAGGTAGAAAGCTCATGATGCGTCATTCTTAACCAGCAAAAAGCCAAGCTAGAGCATGGATCAAGTAACAGAATGCCAGCCCAGAAAACACAAGGTTCTGAGTTCAAACTCCAGTTCAAAAAAATAAATATTTCTATAGTAACTTAAGTAACTTCAGAGAGCAAATTCAGGCAATAAGACTGTATAACACTTATTATATCACAGAAAATACATACCAATGAACATGCCAAATGAAGGCCATCTATATTGTATTCCTCCATATTTTTAATTTTAAAATAAGTGAATGTTTAGCTTTCTTGTGTTCTTTCCAGAAACTTTGCAAAGAAAAAAACATTAAAACTGTTCTTAGGGCTGGGGATATAGCCTAGTGGCAAGAGTGCCTGCCTCGGATACACGAGGCCCTAGGTTCGATTCTCCAGCACCACATATACAGAAAACGGCCAGAAGCGGCACTGTGGCTCAAGTGGCAGAGTAGCTGCTAGCCTTGAGCGGGAAGAAGCCAGGGACAGTGCTCAGGCCCTGAGTCCAAGGCCCAGGACTGGCAAAAAAAAAAAAAATAATAAAATAAAACTGTTCTTAGCCACCATGAAAATAATAACTTTCCAAATTATACCTTATGTTTTTGAATTGGAGAAAACGTTGGTGACTTCTCATTGGAACTCAGGTTCATCACATGTGTCTGAAATAAAAATTAAATATGTTCTAAAAAGAATGAAGACTATGTATGATTGTGTATATATATTTATACATCCCAAATCTATGCATGTGAGCACACACACACACACACACACACACACACACACACACACACAGTTCAGTCAGTAAGGCACTGGTGGCTCACAACTGTAATCCTAGCTACTCAGGAGGCTGAGATATGAGGATCATGGTTCAAAGCCAGCCTGGGCAGAAAAGTCTGTGAGACTCTTACCTCCAATAAACTAGTCAGCAAAAGGTGGAAGTGGCACTGTGGCTCAAGTGGTAGAGTGCTACCTTGAGTACAAAGAGGCCTAGGCCCAGAGTTCAAGCTCTAGGACTGGCCAAAAAAAAAAAAAGAAGAAGAAGAAAATTCTCAATTCCCATACAAATGATGTGAGGGTAGAAATTAATTTTATTCTTTGTAACTTGTACCTCAGTAAAGATGATTAAAAATGAAGAGACTTAAGATACAAGATAGTGGTTTAGAGGAACTGGGCACTCTCTTGCTTCTGCATTAATTAGAATATAAACAACAGGATGTTAGGTGCGTATTAATATAAACCACTATTCTGGAAGACTGTTGACTGTGAATGAAGACTTGTAGAAATCTGGCATTTGGGACAAAAGAGGAAGAGCAGGAGAAACTATGACAACTTGACAGGGAGAAAGGGGAATACCCTCTAGTCAGGAGAATAGATAAAAGAGAAAGCGTGCAATAAGCATCTGGCACCCAGCATATCTGGAAAGCCCTGGCATGAGTTGACTGGCTTATAAAACAGTCTAGAGAAAAGACCGAGAATCTACATAACAACTGGTTTCTCAAAACTGATTTTGAAAGGAAGTATCTACCTCTCACCTCTGCACTACATTCCCACTACCTAGACTTTTCAGGGAAATTGTGTCAGAAACTCTTCCAGATTAAAATGACTCTTTAGTCATTAGGCAAGCACCACTGCCACTAGGAATAATGACTGAGGGTTCTTTGTGTAACACCTGCCTGAACTACCAGAGGGACCTCACTGTTGTGAGATTTACAGAGAAAGTGGATACCTCAGCCTATGATACAGTATACTTTGGGTCACAGTCCACTAATAATGGCCAAAGAAGCAATAGAAAAATTAAACTATGAAGTCCAATTAAAATTAAACTCAATGCATAATGAACTAATACCTCAGGGCACATTATAGGAGAATGCTTTTTGTTTATTTGTTTTGTTTTGTTGCCAGTCCTGGGGCTTGGACTCGGGGCCTGAGCACTGTCCCTGGCTTCTTTTTGCTCAAGGCTAGCACTCTGCCACTTGAGCCACAGCACCACTTGCAGATTTTTTCTATATATGTGGTGCTGAGGAACAGAACCCAGGACTTCATGTATACGAGGTGAGCACTTTATCACTAGGCCATATTCCCAGCCCGAGAATGCTTCTTACTAAGCAAACCATCATATAAGAGGGAAAGCAATATTCATCCCAGCAAATCTCAACAGATATATAAAAATATGAAAACACAAGCAAGGCAAGATGAGCACCTCCAAAACACTGTAATTCTAACAGATCCCCTAGATATCAACGTGGATGAAATGCTGCACGAAAAAATTAAAAGAATGATTAAAAATTCAAAGAAATCTGAGAGAATACAAACAAATACTTGAACAAGTTAAAGAAGGCAATGCAGGATATGAATGAGCATTTCAATAAAGAGATTCTAAAACGAAGAGCTAAACAAATATACTGTGAACAAAAAAACTCAACAATTCGGATTCTAAAACTCAGTTGAGAACCTCAACAACAAACTAGATTAAGGAAAAGACAGAACATTGGAGTTTATATACATGTAGTCCTAGCTACCCAGGGGGCTGAGATCTGAGGATCACGGTTCAAATCCAGCCCAGGCAACAAAGTCCATGAGACTCTTATCTGCACCAGAAAAGTGGAAGTGGTGTTGTGTCTCAAAGTGGTAGAGCTCTAGCCTCGAGGGGAAAAAAAGCTCAGGGACATGCCCAAGCCCTGAGTTCAAGCCTCTTGACTGACTAAAAAAGAAAAATAAAGAATATTGAAGCTTAAAAACACCTCTACCAAGATATCACATGAAGACAGCAATTTAAATAAAGAAGAATGAATAGAATATACAGATCTCTTGGCACCATAAAATATCCAATACCCACATACTTGCCAAATGTGCTGAGGGCAAAATCTGCTCAGTGAGATAATAGAAAGTATTCCAACAATGGACATCCAAGTAAAGGAGGCATTTAAAACCCCAACAGATAACACTAGAAAAGAACCTCTCCATGATACAACTAAATTGCTAAAGTAGAGAACAGAGAAAAAAAATAACAGAAACTACAAGAGACACATGCCAGATGACATTGAATCATAAACTCATAAAACAACTTGGCTGGGAATGTGGCTTAGCAGTAGAGTGCTTGTCTAGCAAGCATTGAAGCCTTGGGTTTGATTCCACAGGACCACATATACAGAAAAAGCCGGGAGTGGTGCGGTGGCTCAAGTGGTAGAGTGCTAGCCTTGAGCAAAAGAAAAAAGAAGCTCAGGGACAGTGCCCAGGCAGTTCAAGCCCCAGGACTGGCAAAATAAAATAACAAACAAACCCCCCCCCCAGATTTCTCAGCCAGAAACTCTAAAGGCCAGAAAAGTATGAAATGAAAGAAAGTTAACTGCTGAAAAAATTACTATGCCTAATATGAATGACTCTGTAAGGGTTTCTTTCATTTATGGATAATTTTAGAATCACAGGTGTTAGTTCTTCTAAGTCTAGTAATACAGGCATGATTGAGTATGCCTGTAATCTACACATCTAAAGCCAACTGATTTTTGGTGAAGGTACCAAAAACAAAACTGGAAAAGCCTCTTCAAGAAATAGCTCTAAAAAAAAAAAAAGAAAGAAATAGCTCTGAGGGCTGGGAATATGGTCTAGTGGTAAAGTGCTCGCCTCATATACATGAAGCCCTGGGTTCGATTCCTCAGCACTACATATATAGAAAATGCCAGAAGTGGCGCTGTGGCTCAAGTGGTAGAGTGCTAGCCTTGAGCAAAAATAGAAGCCAGGGACAGTGCTCAGGCCCTGAGTCAAGCACCAGGACTGACAAAAAACAACAACAACAAAAAGAAATAGTGCTCAGAAAACTGGATATTTACATGTAGAAAACTAAAAATTAGGGGTTTGGGAATGTGGCTTTGTAGTAGAGTGCTTGCCTAGCATGCATGAAGCCCTGGGTTCGATTTCTCAGCACCACATATATAGAAAAAGCTGAAAGTGGTGCTGTGGCTCAAGTGGTAGAGTGCTAGCCTTGAGCAAAAAGAAGACAGGGACAGTGCTCAGACCCTGAGTTCAAGCCCCAGGACTGGCAAAAAAAATAACAACCCTAAAATTAGACCTCCCTATTTCTCACCTTGTATCAAAGCTCTTTTAAGAACTGAAACTTTGAAACTCCTATAGGAAAACACAAAGGATTCCCTTCATGACACTGGCACAGGAAACAATTTCCTAATAAGGCTCCAACAGTTCAAGAAATAAAGGAAAAATTGACAAATGAGATAATATAGCATGAAAATGTTTCTGCACTGCAGATGAAGAGACAATCTACAGAATGAAAAAAAAATATTTGCAAAGCTATTCATCTGACAGAAGATTTATATTCAGAATACATTAGAAACTTGAAAAACTTCACAAACACAAGTAATGTAATAAAAATGGGTAAATCATCTGATCAAACACTTCTTAGAAAAGGCCACAAATGGCCAACAAATATATGTAAAACTAAATATTAGAAATAAGGAAAATGTAAATAAGTACATGGATATTCCATCTCACCCTAGTCAAAATGGCTATTATTTTTGAAAAACAAATGCTGATAAGGATGTGGAGGAAAAAGAATCATTAGAGATTGCTGGTAGAAATGTATAGTACAGCCAGTAAAGGAAACAATATGAGATTCCTTCAAAAACTAAGAACTGCCATATGACTCAGCTATACCACTCCTGGTATATAGTCGAAGGAAATGAAGTCAGCATACAAAAGAGATACCTGCATACCCATATATTCCGAGGCAATATTCCCAGTAAGCTAGATATGGAATCAGCCTAAGTGTCTGTCAACAGATAAATGAACATATGTACACAATGGAGTATTACTTCTCCAAAAAATACTAAGTCATGTCATTGTTCAGGAAAATGTATGGAATTGGAGGACATTAAGTAAAATAAGCCAGACACATACACACACAAAATATTGCAGGCTTTCACTCACATGTAGAAACTATAAAAGAAACTGACCTGAAAAGAGAAAGATGGACTGTTAGGTAAGGGGTGAAGGGAGGGCAAAGGAGGACAAAAAGGGAGGGCTCGGGCTGGGAATATGGCCTAGTGGCAAGTGTGTTTGCCTCACATACATGAAGCCCTGGGTTCAATTCCCCAGCACTACATATACAGAAAATGGCCAGAAGTGGCGCTGTGGCTCAAGTGGTAGAGCCTTGAGCAAAAAGAAGCCAGGGACAGAGCTCAGGCCCTGCTACCAAGCCTCAGGACTGGAAAAAAAAGGGGGGGGGAGGGCTCAAGGATAGTGCCCAGCCTAGAGTTCAAGCCCACCATGGACAAAAAAAAATTAAAAAGAAATTCTTTCTATGAACATAAAAATGTAGAAAATACATCCAGGAGCCAGTGGCTCACACCTGTAATTCTAGCTACTCAGGAGGATGAGACAGATCTGAGGATCACTGTTCAAAGCCAGTCCAGGCAGGAAAGTACATTAGATTCTTATCTCCAATTAACCACCAGAAAACCAGAAGTGGCACTGTGGCTTAAGTTGTAGAGCACTACCCTTGAGCTGAAGAGCTCAGGGGCAGAGCCCAGGCCAAGAGTTCAAGCTCCACAACTGACAAAAAAAAAAGAACACAGAAAATACATATATACACACATAAGCATATGATGAACTTAAATTCATTAAAAATAGGAAAATAGGTAGGAAATCATTACCAGATTTAAGATATCAGTAGTTTCTTCAAGGCTTTCTGATTCTATTGCTGGAGGAGAATTATCTGTATCAATTTCTTTGGTCATTAGATCTTGGAAATACTCTGAATTGTTAAGAGATAAAAAGAAAATACAGACTTCAAATGAAAAGGGAAATACAACTCAACAAAATACATAAGTTATTTTGTAATACAAAGCATGGGTATAATTTTACCAAAGTCTTTACCAAAGTCAAGTTTGGAGTCAATCACAGTGATAACATGTTTTAAAATCTTTTCTTATTTGAAAAATTTGCTACTAATTAGATAACAACTGTTTTATTCATATGGACAGGCAAACATTAATACTTTGGAATAAATACAACCCAGGTATCAAGCACTGGGAGGGTGGGTATAGAACAAAGAAAGTCCCAATGACCCAAATCCTCTTGATATTCTTACATCTGGGCAGTTCACCTTGTAGATTATACCAGGCTGATCTGTAATTGTATGGTTAATTAAAAGAAAGAATTACTAAGACATGAAGCCAGAGGTAGTTACATGGAAAAATTTACACTTATTTTCATAAATATCAGGGATCCTCTGAAGATAGGTGAGGATGTGGGAAAAACTGCAGCTGGGGAAGAATAATGTGGAAAGTATTACAAAGGAAAGATTGGAGAGCACACAGAAAGTAAGGTTGGAAAATACAGCGTGGTTTATTTTGCATGGTCTTGCCTCAGACTTGACTAAGAAAACAGCTGTCACCAGACCAGTTGTGCTATATCTTTTTACCAACAAATGTACACAATTACCTACATTAGTACCCAATTTTTTATTTTCCTGTTAAAATGGAGGATGTCTTTCCTCTTACCAGAGTGCTTTCTCTTGTCTTCAAAGAGCTTTGTATCTTGTCTCTAGGATACCCAGCTCCCCTAGACACCACTGGCTCATCTCCACAGACATATAAACATGCTCCAGTATTTCCCACCCATACCACAGATCATTCTTAGCTGCCAACCTAGTTGTCTGGGCTATGTCATGACCAAATAGGCAAAATAACCTTTATGGAGCCTATCTCATCTTCATTTGCACATTTGTCATTCATGCCTCCACTTTAATGCTCTGTTTTCTGCTCTTATCTTTCCTTCAAATTGTACATTACTGTTCATCTCCATGATAGCAAATGCACTGGATGTTCTCTGAGCTTCTTTTCCTATCTCTGAGCAATATTTTGCATTCATGATATTGTTCTCTAGATTCCCTGCCACCTTTTCGCCAACTGTTAAGACTAAGAATTTTTTTTTTCCAGAGTTGAGGACCGAACTTGGGGCCTTGCGCTCACCAGGCAGGTGCTCTTCCACTGAGCTAAAGCCCCAGCCCCTGAAAATTTTTTAATTGGCTCTTCTTCCTTCACCCTCTAAATGGAAGATTTAGAACTACATCTTTGGCTCTACACTTTTCTTTCTCTAATCTGTAACAGATTTTACCCAGTTTTGTACATTTTAAATACAGTGTGTATGTTCATAACTTTCAAATCTGTACCTCTAGTCTAGAGTCATACAGGATGGCTTCAAACGACAATCCTCAGATCTCAGCCTCCTGAATAGCTAGGATTACCGGTATGAGCCACATTACAAATGTGAGCCACTGCTGCCTGGTTATGTGTAGTTATATATGTTATCCTTTATATTTTAATATAAACACATTTTCTCAGCAAGATCTAACCTGATCACTTTAATAAACTGGACAGATTATCATAAAAACACATGAAAAACAATAGGAAGGACAGTGATATTTCTCTTGAAATCAAGTACAGTAGCAAATATTACCTGACTCCAGCAGCTTTCCAGGTTCAAAAGTGGTTTTTTCTGGGAAGTTACACCGAGGCAAACGGAAAGGGACTGAACTGGGGGAGAAATAAGCAGTTCCTTTTCCATTTCCCTCTACTGGAGGCAGTGCTTGCATTGAAGAAGAATTTGTTGGTGTCTCCTTTAAAATAAGCAGATTAAATAAGCTATGATGTTGTATAAAACATCAGCATAAACTTCTCTGCATTTTAAAAAATAAGTATTATTTAAATTGTAATTTTAAATGACAGAATTTCTAAACGAGAATGAATGTCCCTTCTCTCAAACTCAAGTTCATATTTCTGTGACCAGTTGTCACTATGCTTACAATAACAATACTGTATTATACATTTACATGGCTAAGTTTATGTTAAGTGTCCATACCACAATAATAGTAAAAAGCTTGTACAAATGAAAAAATACAGCATTCACTCTGAGGTAATAAGGAAGGTCTACAAAGGCTGATTTGCATAGCATCACAGTCTACAAGGAAAAGTTATTCTTGATAAATTTTCAATATTCTAACTTGTATCTTTAATGGTTTAACTCTAAACTTACTTTTAAAGTTTAGAAGCCTTCAACTCTTATCACTTTATTTTCAATTTTATCTGAGAAGCCCTTTCTTTGATTTCAAAAGAAAATAACTTTTTCTTCACTTTTTCTGCAATGCTAGATTACACCAATATATAAAGTAGACCTGTACCTGGTCTCTTCGACGCAGACGTGCTGATACAGTTCTATGGAGTGCATTCCCTGGTGTCAGAGAAGAAACTGGCTGGAATAAAGGCTCACTTATTTCATTAAATTCCACTTCTTCTACTACACCAAGTCGAGGGATGGCAAAAACTAGCATGTGACAACCACCACAAGCAATCTGCAGGTAAATCCACAGAAAATATTGACAATGGCATCAAACACAAATATATGTATATAATGTGTGTGTGTGTGTGTGTGTGTGTGTGTGTGTGTGTGTGTGTGTTTGAATTCAGGACGTGGGAGTGATCCCTTAGTTTTTTCACTCAAGGCTAGAGCTCTACCACTTGATCCACAATTCTACTTCTGGCTTCTTGTTGGTTCATTGAAGATGAGAGCCACACATGCTTTTCTGCCTGGGTTGACTTGGAACCATGATTCTCAGATTTCAGCCTCAAGTATGTAATTCAGGCATTAGCCACTGGCTTCCAGCTTAGAACATATTTTAGTAACTAAAAGCCTGAAATATTTTAATAAAAGTTCTGCTAGAAAAAAATCACTTGGCACTGGGAATACAGCCTAGTGGCAGGAGTGCTTGCCTCATATACATGAAGCCCTGGGTTCAATTCCCCAGCACCACATATAGAGAAAACTGCCAGATGTGGTGCTGTAGCTCAAGTGGCAGAGTGCTAGCCTTGAGCAAAAAGAAGCCAGGGACAGTGCTCAGCCCCTGAGTCCAAGCCCCAGGACTGGCAAAAAAAAAAAAAAAACAACCCACAAACACTTGAAGGGCTGGGAATGTGACTTAGTGGTAGAGTGTTTGGCCAGCATGCATGAAGCCCTGGGTTTTATTCCTCAGTACCACATAAACAGAAATGGCTGGAAGTGGCACTGTGGCTCAAGTGATAGAGTGCTAGCCTTGAGCAAAAGAAGCTCAGGGACAGTGCCTAGGCCCTGAGATCAAGTCTCAGGGATGGCAAAAAAAAGAAAGAAAAATTTCCTTGAATAAACCAGTCTTTTCAGATAATTAGGCCTCCAAACCTTTTACTTCCCATGAACATTTTCTAAGTTTAATGCTTACAAGTACTTACAGGAAAAGTAACCATGCATAATGATGGAACAACAACAAAAAATATTCAAGATTTTTTTTTGCCAGTCATGGGGCTTGAACTCAGAGCCTGGGTGCTGTCCTTGAGCTTCTTTTGCTTGAGCCACAGAGCCACTTCTGGATTTTTCTGTTTATATGTTACTGAGGATTCAAACCCAGGGCTTCATGCATGCTAGGCAAGCATTCTACCAGTAGGCCACATTCCCACCCCTCAAAGAATTTTGAAAAGTAGTAATCTTAAAGAAAAGAGTTACAAAGGCACTGGGAATGTGGCCTAGTGATAGAGTGCTTGCCTAGCATGCATGAAGCCCTGGGTTTGATTTCTCAGTACCATATATACATATATATATGTATATATATATGTATATATCCAGAAGTGGCGCTGTGGCACAAGTGGTAGAGTGCTAGCCTTGAGCAAAAAGAGGCCAGAAACAGTGCTCAGGCCCTGAGTTCAAGCCCCAGGACTGGAAAAAAAAAGAGTTATAAAAATACTGTAGTATTTTTCACATACAGATGACAGTCACTTTACAGTGTTCTATCTAGTGGTATAGGAAGAATAGTGTACTCTGCCTCTTCCTTTATAGTGTTTTCAAATTTAAAATGTATCTAAATTTTTGTATATCTTTTGAAAATTATCATCTTCATTAAGACTATGTCCAATCAGTAAAGACTTAGTCATTTTTTCCTTCACTGAATACTTCATATTCCTAAAAGACAAGAGCTAATGGGAGAAATTAGGAAAGGTACAGATTTCCAGGGACATAATACTCAACATTTGCTTTTTAAGAAATTAGTTATATTTATAAGCTGTATCCATTACACTCTTTCTCGAAAATATATTTGCAATAATAATTAACAATATACTTAGTAATAATAAAATACATTCATTTTCTTTTTTTTTTTTTTTTTTTGGCCAGTCCTGGGCCTTGGACTCAGGGCCTGAGCACTGTCCCTGGCTTCTTCCCGCTCAAGGCTAGCACTCTGCCACCTGAGCCACAGCGCCGCTTCTGGCCGTTTTCTGTATATGTGGTGCTGGGGAATCGAACCTAGGGCCTCGTGTATCCGAGGCAGGCACTCTTGCCACTAGGCTATATCCCCAGCCCTACATTCATTTTCTATAAAATACTAAAACACTCTAATCTAGGAGTATGAAAATATAAAACAACACATGTGATACCCTTACCTGTTGAACTACGAATCTCAAAAAATTAGAACATAAAGTGGGAAGGAATTGGTTGGTAAAATTCTCCAATCCAAGTCCTAATTTTCCATGGCGACCATCTCCAAAAGTAAACATAAGACCTATGTCTAAAATGCAAACAAAAGGAAGAAAATTACAAAAGTACTACTTTTATAGCTCTATTTGTAAATAGTCAAATATACTAATTTACACTGCAATTATAATATTCCCACGAAATTCTCCATTAAATTTAATCTGGTCCATTGATCTTCCCACACTCTCTATAGTCTCTGTATTTCTACAAGTACTATTACATAATGAAAACTCAGCATAAATCACTAAACCTTGGTGGTTTGTGAAGGTGAGTTCTTGTAATAGAAGTTGTGTGGAACAGCAGTACAGTGTTGAATCTTGTCATATATGCCATCTACCTAAAACAGATAGATGATGCATGTATATATATGATAGATAAACATCATCTATCTAAAATACACATTTCTCGAGGAAAAGGAGATTATTGTATTCTGACCTCTACCTCAATACTATCTGTTTTCTTTGCTCCTCAGATCATTGACAAATCCAAGTTTCTTAACATTGGCACTACTGACATTTGGGTTGTGTGGGTCTGTCCTGTACATTGTAGGATATTTAGCAGCATCCTTGGCCTTTATCCTCTTATATGCCAGTAGAACAATGCCTCTCTGCAGCTGTGATGGCACAAAAATGTCTACAGGTACCATGTGTCTTCTGGAAGAATAAATCTGGCTCAGGTAGAGAACCACTGATTTAGTTAAATGTGTGTCTTTTAATCATTCAGTTCTTAAATTCATTCCACAAATTTCTGCCTAAGGAAATGTTATGAGCCAACTAACCATACTGACGAGTCTCCATACAAATATCGTGGTCTCCTTTACAGTTAGGCACATGATGAATAATGTTGCTAATTTTCTAATAAACCATTCTGTGTGATGCCATAGCACCTATTCTAAATGGTTCCTCATCCGTTCATACTCCCCCATCATCCCTACATCTCAAGTGTGCTATGTGGATTGAAACAGAAGTCATGGGTAAACAGGGCAGACTGGTAATTAGGAGAGGCATTTGATTGAAAGTTAAAGGATAATTAGAGTTTAACTGTAAGAATGGAATGAGGAATCTTCCAGGTAGCCCCTCCCGGAACTGAATCAAGAAAACATAAATCAGAAAAGAAGTGAAAATGCAACCCATGAGCCCAGGGTACAAAGGAGGGGGGTAGTATGAATCTCAAGAAGAGTGATAAAACCATATCACAAAGGGTTCAATTTGTTCAGATAACAAAATTTTTAAATCTACCTTAAAGACACTGAGACCACTATGGTTATCATGCTGAGAAATAACTGAATTCTATTTAGGGACTTCCGGTATAGGAAGCAAAAATGATTAAACATTAATAAAATCCAGCCTGGGAATATGGCCTAGTGGCAAGAGAGCTTGCCTCATATACATGAAGCCCTGGGTTCAATTCCCCAGTACCACATATATGGAAAACAGCCAGAAGTGGCGCTGTGGCTCAAGTGGCAGAGTGCTAGCCTTGAGCAAAAGGAAGCCAGGGACAGTGCTCAGGCCCTGAGCCCAAGGCCCAGGAATGGCAAATAATAATAATAATAATAAAAATAAAATAATAATAATAATAAAATCCTAGGATTGGGAAAATTGATTAGAAATACAATTCAGTTTTAACTTGTCAGTTAAAAAAACTGATTTGTGAACTGGGAATGTGACTCAGTGGTAGAGTGCTTGCTTAGCATGCATGAAGCTCTGGGTTCAATTCCTCAGTACCATATAAACAGAAAAAGTCATAAGTGACACTGTGGCTCAAGTGGTAGAGTGTTAGCCTTGAGCAAAAGAAAATCAGGGACAGTACCCAGGCTCTGAGTTAAAGCCCCAGGACTGGCAAAAAAAAAAAAAAAAAAGATTTATAAAAACAGCCAGGCTCCAGTGGCTCATGCCTGTAATCCTAGCTACTCAGGAGGCCGAGATCTGAGGATCATGGTTTGAAGCCAGCCTGGGCAGGAAAGTTCATGAGACTCATCTCCAATTAAGAATCAAAAAGCTAGAAATGGAGCTGTGGATCGAGTGGGAGATTGCTAGCCTTGAGCACAAAATTTGAGGGACAGTGCCCAGACCCAGAGTTCAAGCCCCTGGACCAAAATGGTGGGGGAACAGATTCCATGTAAAGGAAGTGATAACTAGTGTTTACAATTTTTGATTCTTATATTTTTTACTATTAGATATTTGTTTTTAAACATATCCCTTATTACTTTTATCCCTTGCTCCTCTTTTGTTGGATCTTGATTTCTTCTTTTTTCTTTTGCCCATCATTGAACATGAACTCAGGGCTTGGGTACTGTCCCTGAGCTTCTTTTTTGCTCAAGGCTAGCACTCTACCACTTGAGCCACAGTGCCACTGATAGTTTTTTCTGTGTATGTGGTACTGACGAATCAAACCCAGAGCTTCATGTATGCTAGGCAATCACTATACCACTAAAACACATTCCCAGCCTGATCCTGATTCCTTTATCCAAAAAGGCTTTTTTTTTGCTTCAAAGTTATTGTTTTTATTATCAAACTGAATTACAGGGAGGTTACAGTTTCATGCCTTAGGCATTGGATACATTTCTTGTACTGTTTGTTATCTCATCCCTGGTTCAAAAAGACTTTTTTAAGTTCTACTTTTCAAATTTTATTTTTCTTTTATTTGAATGATACTCTGATCTAAGCTGCCTGATTTGATTTTTATCCACAGACAGCCTTTATTTAAACTAAAATAAAGAAATATTCCATTTTATTTTACTCTTTCCGCCATGGGGTCCAAGGAAATGCAAGTTCACAGAAATGAAAAATAATACCAAAAATGTGGATAAGACCATCTGTAGAAGGTGCACAAAATCAGCACGATATGTTTGTCTGGAGTGAGGTTTTGGCCTTTTCATTTTGCCCAAGACTGGTTAACCATCTGGTTTAGCCCATGTTAACAATTTCTGTGTTAATTGTCCAGAAGAGACTTGTCATAAAATCATGAAGCCCAAACAACTGAACTTTGTAAATAGTACAACTACTAGGAATTCTTAATGATATTCAAGTTCCGGATGTGCCACAGACGCATGCTGATCAGGGCAACATCAAAACCCTGTGGTCCTCTGGATCACTTCTAGAAACTTCTAGATACATTCTCCTTTCCTCAAATATCACCATTGATTTCTGTGGATATTCTGAGAGTGACACTCTGGAAATCTTGGATGAACATTAGGAAGTAGAAAATAAAACCAAAGGCCACTGTCCATTCACGATTGCACTCAACACATGATATACATAAGCCAAGAATCTAGTGGATGCTCCGAAGGAAAGCCACAGACAGCTTTTAACAATATGAGCCACACTGGGCACTGGTGACTCATGGCAAACCTGTAATCTTAGCTAGGAGGCTGAGATCTGAGGAACTCAGTTCAAAGCCAGCCCAGGCAGAAAAGTCTGTGAGACTCTTACCTCCAATAAACTACTCAGAAAAAGCCAGAAGTGGTGCTGTGACTTGAGTGGTAGAGTGCTAACCTTGAGCACAAAGAGGCCCAGGGACAGGGTTCAAGCCCCAAGTTCAAGCCCCAGGACAGGAAAAAAACAAAACAAAGAGCTACCAGTGGGTGCTAGTGGCTCATGTATGTAACCCTAGCCACTCAGGAAGTTAAGAGCTAAGGATTGAGGTTCGAAGCCAGCTCTTAGACATGAAAGCCCCTGAGGATCGTACCTCTAATTAACTACCAAAAGCCAGAAGTACAGCTGTGGTTCAAGTACTATGGCATTAGCCTTGAAGAAAAAGTATTCAGAGACAGTGCTCAGGCCCTGAGTTCAAGTCCCAGGACTGGCAGGAAAAAATGAGCCAGCTATAATAAGAAGCTGATGAGAATTTACTTATTTCACCTCTCAATGGTACAAGAGGAAAAAAGCACCTTTAACACTTGTTCTCTAGACAAGATGAAAGGGCAAAAAGGCAATTTTTTATGCTTTCTTTTCATCAGAAGATTAAAACTAACTAAAGCCAGGTGCTAGTGGCTCATGTCTGTAATCCTGACTACTCAAGAGGCTGAGATCTGAGGATCTGTGGTTTAAAGCCATCCTGGGCAGGAAAGTCTCTTATCTCCAATTAACTACCAGATTACTATAAATGGCTGTGGCTCAAAGTGGTAGAAAGCTACTCTTTTTATTTATTTATTTTGTCAGGCCTGGGACTCTGGGCCTGAGTGTTGTCCCTGAGCTCTTTAGGTCAAGGATAGTGCTCTAGCACTTGGAGCCATAGCACCACTTCTGGTTTTCTGACGGCTAATTGGCAATAAGTCTGTTATGGACTTTCCTGTCTGGGCTGGCTTTGAACTGTGATCCTCAGATATCAGCCTCCTGAGTAGCTAGGATTACAAGTGTGAACCACCAGCATCCGGCAGAAAGCTAGTCAGAGGCAGTGCCCAGGCCCTGAGTTCAAGCCCCACAACTACAAGAAAAAACTTAATTTAAAATGTAACTGTATATCAGATGAGCCATAAAAAAATAGCTTTTATTTACATCCATGGCAATTTAGAGTAGACTAAAAATCCTAATCAAGATAAAGTGATTAGGATCTTGCAGAAAGGGTAAATATACATATCAATACTTCCTGTGAGATAAGGAGGAGTACTATTACATGTAATGTTAACACAACTGATAACTGGTAATGGATTAGGTCACCCTTTCTGAAGGGTTCTATGGAAGAGCTGCTTGGTAATACATTGAATTTGTTTATCCCTACTTTAACCAGCTAGCATTCAATAAGTTCCATGTTAAAGGAGATTTTTTGAAAATGGGGGAAAAAGTAGAAATAGAAGAACTTGGATTAGTTTAATATATTAGATATTTCTGACTTTTTGACACTTCTTACTTCATTTTTAGATAGAAGTAATGAAACTACAAACCCTTTTGTTACAAAAGCATTTACATCCAGGACCTTCTGTTTAATGACTGGATATATAAAGGAAGAATGTTCTTAAATTCTACATTATTAACAACACCTAGTTTCTGAGCTTGAGAATTAAGCCCAAAGAAATATTTACCTGAATAAAAGAGAAGTCAAGAGACTTGCATAATTTATCATGTCCAGTGTACTTCTTTTCTTTTCCCATCTACTGTGTTTATTTGTAGATTTATGGGCACATTCAAGTTACCATAAATGAGGGAAACAATATAACCTATGTTTCTTTAAATTTGGCAATATCTGCATCTGGCCATATAAGATACTATTTATCAAAATTGAACTCCAGGAAATGGAAACAAGAGGTTTTTTGCTTTGTTGCTGTTTTTGTTTTCATTTCCTTTTGTCCTGATTGTTCTTTTTTCTGTCTTTGTGAGGGCAAGTGGGGAGCAAAGAAGTGGTGGGACAAAGGGTGAACAAATGCAGCAGGGATACTCACTAGAACTATACAACTTGTAGATGGGGATGGGGGAATATGGAAAAGAGTGAGGGAAGTGGTGACAAAACAAAGTGGTGACCAAAAACAAAAGTACTCTTTATCTGACTTATATAACTGTGACTGCTCAGTATATCACCTTTACCTAAACAGTAAGTAAAACATTTTTTAAAAGGGAAGTCACAGTAGATGTATTCAGGTAGTGGTCTTTGATTTACCCTATATCACTGTGGAAAGAAAAGAAGTCATTCAAAAAAAAAAACACCAAAAACAACCAAACAAAAAAACTCCTCTACCTTCTGGTGGTAAAAGTATCACACGAATTTCCTCAGCCTGGGCTGGGAATGTGGCTTAGCTGTGGAGTGCTTGCCTAGCATGCATGAAGCCCTGGGTTCAAGTCCTCAGTACCACATAAACAGAAAAGGCCAGAAGTAGCACTGTGACTCAAGTGGGAGAGTGCTAGCCGTGAGCAAAAAGAAGCCAGGAACAGTGCCCAGGTACCAAGTTCAAGCCCCAGGACTGGCCAAAAAAGAAAGAAAGAAGTTCCTCAGCCTGGCTGCAGCTCTTTCAGATTGAATGGGAAAAATTCTGTTGTGTAGGATTCCCCTATATGGTTTGGAGAGAGTTAAGAACTTTCAAACATACAGTTTCAAAAGAATTCCAGGTTTCTTCCAAAGTACACTATAATCTTACTTTTGACGAATGACTTATTTTGAGGTTCTAAATCTTTGACTCTTGGGGCTGGGGATATGGCCTAGTGGCAAGAGTGTTTGCCTCGTATACATGAGGCCCTGGGTTCAATTCCCCAGCACCACATATACAGAAAACGGCCAGAAGTGGCGCTGTGGCTCAAGTGGCAGAGTGCTAGCCTTGAGCAAAAAGAAGCCAGGGACAGTGCTCAGGCCCTGAGTCCAAGCCCCAGGACTGGCCAAAATAAATAAATAAATAAATAAATCTTTGACTCTTTAAAAAAGTCATTCTGAGGACTGAACCCAAGGATTCTGGAGTGCTAAGTGCATGTTCAAACTGAATTAATGTAAGAAAAAGCAGTTCATAATTTGCTTTTGCCGGTCCAGGGGCTTGAACTCAGGTCTGGATGCTGTCCCTGAGCCTCTTTGTGTTCAAGGCTAGCTCTCTATCACTTGAGCCACAGCACCATTTCTGGCTTTTTTGGGTAGTTTATTAGAGATAAGAGTCTGGCCGGGGGAGGGGGGGATAAGGGAAGGGGTAACAAGTTTGATAAGAAATGTATCCACTGGTTTACCTATGTAACTCTAACCCCTCTGTACATTACTTTGACAGCAAAAAATAAAAATTAAATGATAAAAAAGGAGCCTCGTGGACTTTTCTGCGCCACTGGCTTCAAACTGAGATCTTCACATCTCAGCCTCCTGAGTAGCTAAGATTACAGGTGTGAGCCACCAGCACTTGGCATTCATAACTTTATACTATGGACTAGTAATCAAAATAAATCCATTTTTCTCAATTATTAATTCCTTTAAGTATATTTGTTCAATGTATTCTTTTTTGTGATAACATAAAAAATCAATATAAAATTTAATCCATACCTGTCATCACAGCTGTGTGATTTTCTCCACAGGAAACAGAAGTTACTTTCTGATCCTTAATATGTTCAACAACTTTGGGTTCTGAAGTTTCAAAAAGAGCAGTGCCAAGGCCTAACTGACCAAATTGTCCCAGTCCAAAGGTATATACAGTTTTCTCTAAAAGGAAAGGACCAAAAACAAGTAAAGGACTGCATAGAGGCAGTCACTGTCATTGTGATATGTTTAAAAAGAATTGTGATACATAAACTTTTATAATGAAGGTTAACTGCTTCCATGAAATACCCACACATAAGAATATTAATACTGATGTGTAAACTTTCCAATGCTGAAGAGAAACCTAAAGAGATACACGGTTGTAAAAATCATGAGTCTAATTTTATCCTTTTGTTTTGTTTTGTTTTGCCGGTCAGGGGGTTTGAACTCGGGGTATGGGTGCTATCCCTGAGCTCCTTTGTGCTCAAAGCTAGCACTCTACCACTTGACCCATTGCCACTGCTGGCTTTTTCTAAGTGGTTTTATTAGAGATAGGAGTCCCACTACTTTTCTTCCATGGCTGGCTTGGAACTGTCTGTGATCCTCGGATCTCAGCCTCCTGAGTAGCTAGGATTAGACCCACTCGTGCCTATCTAACTTTATCTTTCATATACAGCCATGAAAGGTTTTGTTATAAGCAAACAACAGGATATAAAATACATAGAAATTTTCATTGTAAACTAATTCCTTTCACTATCACAAATAAAACAATGAATAGTGTTTTCTACAAAAAAAATTGCTGGGCCAGGAGTTTTGCCTAGTGTTGGGAGTGTTTGCCTAGCATGCACAAAGCCCTGGGTTCGATTCCTCTGTACCACATACATAGAAATAGCCGGGAATGGTGCTGTGGCTCAAGACAGTGCCCAGGCCCTGAGTTCAAGCCCCTGTACTGGCAAAATAATTTTAGTTGCAGTTAATAATCTATTATATAAAAACATAACTTCTGGGCTAGGAGTATAGTTCAGTGATAGAGCACCTACTTGGATTATTCAAAACCTTGTACCATATGCAAAGAAATTACATGTTATATTAAGTATAAAATTCAGAAGACCAAAGCAATGTTAACACTAAGAGTGTAACTTTTTATTACCTGTAACTTAAAACCTTACTATTTTTAATAAATTACTGTAATAATTGTAAAATCACAAAGAAATTCTCATTATATATTATAAATATTTCAAAGAATGAACAAAATTAGAAAATAGCAGAAAGAGATAGCTTCCCTAAAAAAATTTAGTTAAAATAATGTAAATATGGGGGCTGGGAATGTGGCTTAGCGGCAGAATGCTTGCCTAGCATGCACAGGTAGCCCTGGGTTCGATTGCTCAGCACCACATAAACAGAAAAAGCCAGAAGTGGTGCTGTGGCCCAAGAGGTAGAGTGCTAGGTAGAGTGCTAGCCTTGAGCAAAAATAAGACAGGGACAGTGCTCAGGCCCTGAGTTCAAGCCCCACGGCAAAAAAAATGTAAATATGGAATATAAATGTATGAAGAAAGGGATGATCTTTGAAAATGAAGCAGACATTATTTTCTGCCATTTAAAGATATTAAGGTGGGCTGGGGATATAGCTTAGCGGCAAGAGTGCCTGCCTCGGATACACGAGGCCCTAGGTTCGATTCCCCAGCACCACATATACAGAAAACGGCCAGAAGCGGCGCTGTGGCTCAAGTGGCAGAGTGCTAGCCTTGAGTGGGAAGAAGCCAGGGGCAGTGCTCAGGCCCTGAGTCCAAGGCCCAGGACTGGACAAAAAAAAATAAAAAAATAAAGATATTAAGGTCATGAAAATGTCAATTGCGCTAGTACAAATAAAATTAAAGATGATTCTTTTTTCCTACTTAAGAAATTATTTCATAGGAAAAAAATATATACTAATTACAGGAATAAGAGGTGAGACTCTTAATGGAAAAACATGCAAGGCCAGCGTCCATGAATGATATGAAAGGGTCATACTCACAAACACAGAGAATAGAATGGTGATTACCTGAAGCTGAGTTTGAGGACATGAGAAATGTTGTGCAGTGGGCGCAAATTTTCAGGAATTTGTTGTACAGTATTGTACCTACATACAACAATATTTTACAGTATAATTCAAAATGTGTTTGGATGTTACACCTCATGGTAAGTGTTCTTATAACAATAAAAGAAAAAGCTTTTTAAAAATGTCATTAGCTATCACAGAAAGCAGAGAAGGTAACAGTATGCTGTATAACAGTATGTTCTACACATACCTGTGAGAACAACAGTGTGCCCTCCACCACAGGCTACTTGCAACACCCTTCCAGCGAGTCCAGTCACCTGCTGAGGTGATCTGTGGTTGGCTACCAGCTTACTGGGAAGACCTAATTTCCCATGCTCAGGTTCTCCAAATGTGTAAAGTTCACCATCTGCTATTGAAGGCAGAGTAGAATGATGAGTGTTGACATAGACATGAACCAAATACTGGCTTTCAGTACATATTTTCATGTTCAAAATGTAAGACAATGACAAAAACAAAAGAGTGC